>NW_016803181.1:327359-330655 GCF_001698545.2 Rhinopithecus bieti
AAAAAAAAAAAAAAAAAAAAAAAAAGTCTAAGGTAGTGCAAGTAGGCTATAAATTTTCACCTCGATTAACAGTTTAATGCCTTGTCATGCCAAACTAAGCCTTTCGGGAACTGGTTATAAATAAAGCCTTCTAAAGACAAAGCAAATCAGAGAGTTGGTGCAGGAGAGTGGCTCAGTATGACGAGCTTTAGATTAAGCCTGCTCATTACAGGATGAAGTAAGTTGGAAACATTTAGGGAAGGCTTTTTTAAAGTCCCATATTCTATTACATACTTTTTAAAAAAATTGGTTTATGCTTTTTTTTTCTTTTTCTTGAAACAGGGACTTGCTGTATCGCCCAGGCTGCAGTACAGTGGTGTGATCTCAGCTCACTCCAACTTCTGCCTCCCGGGCTCAAGCAATCCTCCCATCTCAGTAGCTGGGACTACAGGCAGGCACCACCAGGCCTGGCTAATTTTTATATTTTTTGTAGAGAGGGGGTTTCCCCACGCTGACCCAGGCTGGTCTCCAACTCCTGAGCTCAAGCAGTCTGCCTGCCTCGGCCCCCCCAAAATGCTGGGATTATAGGTGTGAGCCACCGTGCCCGGCCTCATATACTTTCTTTTAATCTTCATTCCTTGAACCCATTAACTTACTGTTTAATGGTATAAAAGACAATTCTTGTTTTGTTTTTTAACGAAGAAAAACAAGCCATACCTTTAACCCAGGGCTTCTGAAAGTGGGGGTCCCTGGCCAATAGCATCAGTATCCCCTAAAAAATGTTAGAAATACAAATTCTACGGCACCCCTGACCTAGTAAATCAGCATCTCTGGGGGTTTGGACAGTGATCTGTGCTTTAACAAGAGCTCCAAATGATTTCAGTGCAAGCTAAAGTCTAAGTTAAAGTCTAAGTAGTTAAATTCTAACTGATTTAAGCTGGACTTTTAAAAAAATTTTTTTTTTTTTTTGAGGTAAGGTTTTGCTCTGTCACCCAGGCTGGAGAGCAGTGTTGTGATCATCACTCATGGAAGCCTCGAACTCCCATGCTCAAAGGATCCTCTTGCCTCAGCCTCCTGAGTAGCAGACATGTACCACCATGCTGGAATGCTTTATTTATTTTCATTTTATCTATTTTTTTTTTTTTGAGATGGAGTCTTGCTGTGTTGCCCAGGCTGGAGTGCAGTGGCACTACCTTGGCTCACTGCAACCTGCAACCTCCACGTCCCGGGTTCAAGCGATTCTCCTGCCTCAGCCTCTCAAGTAGCTGGGACTACAGGTGAGTGCCACCATGCCTGGCTAATTTTTATATTTTTAGTAGATACAGGATTTTGCCATGTTACAGGCCAGGGTGGTCTTGAACTCCTGACCTCAAGTGATCTGCCTGCCTCAGCCTCCCAAAATGCTGGAATTACAGGTGTGAGGTATCGCGCCCAGCTGTGCTGGAATACTTAAAAATTTTTTTTTATTTTTAGTAGAGATGAGGTCTTACTATGTTGCCCAGGCAGGTCTTGAACTCTTGGGCTCAAGAGATCCTCTCACCTAGGCCTTCTGCAATGCTGGGATTACAGGTATGAACCACCATGCCAGGCTACTTTCACTACAATGGCACAAGTAGTACTTGACTTGGTAGCACTTGACCTATAATTATAAACAATATACTTAAAAGAATCAACTGTCATTGTGAGTTCTGGACTTAAAAATCTATACATATAAAGTGGTGACAGCAACTATCATAAATGGTAACTTTTTTTTATGTTGCAGCAGTAAAAAGCAAGGTACTCCTAATTTCATAGCTTGAACAGGCAAAAAAGTTCTAATAAAACCATTTGTATATGATACTGTATTTCCTTTAAATTTAAAAATAATTTTTAATTATATCATTCAAACATAAATACCTTCTCCTTGCAAATATTAAAGCATTACTGATAATGATAAAGCCTTTGACCAGCCTCCCCTTCCAATTCTTTCTTCCATTTAGTGTGTATCATTGTAGAGATTTTTCTATGCATTTATACACATAAACATACAATGATCCAAACAAAATAGTATTGTTTTTTGATTTTTTAAAGCAATATCATCTTGTATGTATTATTCTTCAACTTGCTTTTTTCATTCCACCATGTGTCTTGGAGTTCTTTCTAAGCCAGTACTTAAAGATTTTTTTTAAACTTCTGTATAGGCGTGGACCTACCAGAATTTATTTACACATTCTCCTACTGTTGAGATTATTTCCAAGTTTTCACATTTTCACAAAATGCTTCAATAAGCATCCCTATATATGCCCTGTTGGGTTTCTGAAGTGCATTATCAACTGTAACTCAACTGTGACATAAATGCTATTAACTTGAAAGAAAATCTGGATCAGAAAAATGTTAAAGCCTACCTAGAATGCACAGTATTTTTAAGAGATTTATAGCCACCAAGATCTCACTGTAAAAATGAACTTCTCTGAACCAGTAATTTTGGCAACAGGGTAGCCGTATATAGAAAAGGTTCAGCTTTGAACAAAAAGGGGTAAAATGCCTGGCAGCATCCACATTTCTTCATAGTTCTCACTACTGAGGATGGTGATGAAAACCAGCACTGACTCAGTCTGGGCCAAGTGCCAGAAACTTTATGGGTGTTAACTAATTTAATCCTCACAACCACCTCATGAGGTAGGCAGTGCTATTATCCCAGTTTCACAGAGGAGGAAACGCAGGGCAGGGGGTTAAGTCACTCAGTCAGTAGGGCATAGAGGTGGGACCTGAACCCAGATGTTTTGACTCCAGAGTCTTACCCAACACAGAGGCTGATTTGAAACAAAGTCTTTCTCCAAAGGGTGTTCAACAATATGTAAAAATATAACTACAAATGGAAGGTTGCTGTTTTCATTCTTTGTGAATGGTGTTTTTCTTTTGTTAACCAGGGCTGGACAGCAAAGTTCCTAAAACAGTTCTTGGCAGCTCCTTAACCAAGCACAGTCTATCAAATCACTCCAGGGAGAGGAGTATACAAAATATTCTAAAGAAAAATCTTGTTAAAAGAATAAGAAGGCCATGAGCTGTGGCTCACGCCTGTAATCCCAGCACTTTGCAAGGCCGAGGTGGGGGGATCATGAGGTCAGGAGATGGAGACCATCCTGGCTAACACGGTGAAACCCCGTCTCTACTAAAAATACAAAAAAATAGCCAGGTGTGGTGGCGGGCGCCTGTAGTCCCAGCTACTTGGGAGGCTGAGACAGGAGAATGGCCTGAACCTGGGAGGCGGAGCTTGCAGTGAGCTAAGATTGCACCACTGCACTCCAGCCTGGGTGACACAGCGAGACTCCATCTCA
>NW_016803181.1:330908-342728 GCF_001698545.2 Rhinopithecus bieti
AAAAAAAAAAAAAAAAAAAAAAGAATAAGAAATTGTGTGATCTCAAGTTTGAAACTGACAGAGCGTAGAGGTATTTAAGAAGAGAACTAGGAAAGTTTTAGCTACTGAGCCCATTTATTTTGCTACTAAACAGGAAAGGAAAGGTACTTCTACTTAAACCTCCCAGTGCTGTTTATAACAACACATAACGCTATTGCTAACCTTGACTAAATTACTCTTCATCAATGAAGAAGGCAGAACACTAAAGGCGACATTTTGAAGATGGAAATGAAACTTTCCATCTGTGATTCTATCATCATATTTGTCATTTTAGCCAACCTCATTGTTAGGGTGCATTTAAATAAATATTTTTAAAGTCCCATTGCATTAAAAAGATACCATAAAAGATTTCTTTAGAAATCTTAATATTTTCATATACTTTAAGGAGCAAAACCAACACAAAGAATCAAAGTTGGTCCCTTTCCACAACTGTGTATGTGTGTGTGTATATATATATATATCTCATATTCACTTTACACAAAAACAATCTCATTCAAACACAAATGCAGCTACTTTCACATCTATAATGGTAAGATCATCAGTGACAGGGCATAACAGTGTAACCCAGGCCAACTGGCTACTGGGATAGACGGAATAGGAAAGAAATGTGAAGGGTAAAATAAATGTTGCAAATGGAAGAAGTGAATAAAAGCAAATGACTGGGAAAAAGAAAGTAAAAAACAAAGAGCATCAGAAACGGAAGAAACCAGCCCAGGTCAACTCCTGCAGGACAGCTGGACAAGAGGAGCATCTGGAAAAATCCAGACTGAAGGGATCTTACTCCCAATTAACAGAAACTGAGAGAACCTGGCTGTGGCTTGGACTGAAAACAGAGGGAGCACTAAATTAGAAAACACTTAAGTGAAGGACCTGGACAAACATGTTAGGCCTGAGGAAACATCTCAGGAAGGGTTCTCCCAAACAGGATAAAACTTGGCTTTGTAATTAAACATGCACCTGTGATTTACAGGTATTGAAAATTCTCTGGCTAGAGTAAGTAATTTATTTGCATTCTACAACTTAGATGAATGAGACAGCCAATGAAGAATGGTTAAGAAGCACAAGGGGCAGAATCTCACTCCCAAAGCTATTAATGAAGTAAGAAGCCTCGTCTTTGACCCTTTAGGAACCAGAGCAAAGGTCAGTATTTGGAATACCTAGGGCATTTCTCACCATAACAATCTCTATTGACTTCCAAGAGTATACCAGCAGTCCCCCAAAAGGAGTTTGAAAATCAAGTGTGAATTCCAAGTGAATTTCAGAGAATGTGGTAGTTAAGAGAATCACAAACCTACGTGAGAAAACGGAACATATAAGACTAGGACAGGACTGGGAGAGCAAAGAATGAAGTCCTGTTCCTCACTTTTCAGCTTCCACATCACTTAGATGTCTGGCACACTCCAGCACAATCAAAAGTATAGGAGTAAAGTGCTATTAGAGGGAATCTCAGTGATACTCACTTCTTTAGAAAATCTTGAAAGTCAGCTGGTAAGTCACTAGGGATGGTCACAGGGTAGTCTCCACATTCCTGTCCTTGGCTGAGGGACAGCAGCAGGAGGCCAAGACACCAAACATCTCCTTTCTTCCCCGTTTTATAAGGCAGAGCACTGTCACTAAAACGAACTCGGGTTTGCTCAAACACATCCTCCTTGCAAATGTCTGCGAGGCGCTTAGAAATGCTATAGTCCGTAATCTTGACGGTGCCTTCTGCATCCACCAAGACATTAGATGCACTCAGGACCTTATGCACCACAGAATTGCTGTGCAGATAATCAAGGCCTGACAGGAGCTGCGCTGTGTACCTGCGAAGCTGATGCACAGGGATGGGGCCTGCGTGGCTCAGGTGTGCAGCAAGAGAGACCCCACTAATGTGCTCCACTAAAATGTCCACCACGATGGAGTCGTCTTGCTCTTTGAGATTCATTGCAAGGTAGCGTACTACATTTGGATGGCTCAATTTCACCAGTGAGTTGAATTCTGTTTCTGTTCCTTGAATCTGATAAGTTAAAATAATAATAATAATAATAATATTGGGCAAATCAACATTAACTTGGGTTTCATTTCAAAAGTGAAGTATTTGATCACACAAGGGAGGCAAAACAACAACAACAACAAAAAAAAAAACCCCAAACAAAAGTGAAGTATTTGATAGAAAATATACTTTCAAATGAGAAGAGAACAAATATGCCCTGAACTGAATCCTCCCCAAACCATATGGTCAACCTAATAGTTCATAAAGATGGAAAAAATTTAGTTAATTCTCAACTTCTCTAATCTCAAAACCTACTATGCATATACTACAAAACTAGTGAACAGTTTTTAAAATAAAATTCTTTTGAGGTATGGCCACCAGAAAAAAACAAACTTTAATTTAAAAATGACCTTTTCTGATTAGCTTTGTGTTTGGGTTTTCAAAATATAGTACACGATTTGAGCAGCAGAATAATGGCTCCTCAAAGATGTCCACATCCTAATCCTCAGAACCTCACATGGCAAAGAGGAGTTAAGGTTGAAGATAGAAAAAAAAATAACCTTTTCTGATTTAATAAAGATCACAGTCAACATTTAAAAAATTAGTTTGATAGAAAATACCCACATGTTATCTATCTGGTCACCACCCAAAGATAACTCAAGATTTTGGCACATTTACTTTCAGTTTTCTTTCTATACTTAAATACACACACATTTCTGAACACCATGCTTTCTCTACGATTTTTGTAAACCTTGTTATTATGTAACACTACAATATGCAATAGTAAATGTTCTCCTTATGCTTGGTTACAAATCATAATTTATAAATTAACTGAAAAATCCTCCAGTCCCCGAAAATTCAGTTTTGAAGCAGTATTTTTCTTTCTTTTGGAGATAGGGTCTTGCTCTGTCACCCAGGTTGCGGTGCAGTAGCATGAACATAGCTCACTGCAGCATCAACCTCCTGGGCTCAAGCAATTATCCCACCTTAGCCTCCCAAGTAGCTGGGACCACAAGTATGTGCCACCATGCCCACTAATTTTTAAATTTTTTGTAGAGACAGGGTTTCACCATGTTGCCCAGGCTGGTCTCAAACTCCTGGGCTCAAGTAGTCCGCTACCTCGGCCTCCCAAAGTGCTGGGATTACAGGTATGAGTCACCACACCCAGCCCTGAAGCAGTATTTCAAGAGTAGGGAAAAGAAGAATTGCAAAAAACCCAATTTTTAACTAGTATTTAGTCCCAGTTGGAAAGATGACTGTTAATGCCATACTAAGGGCTGAGAAAGGAGGTTAAGAAGGCAGCTAGAAGTGCTTTGACCATGTTGTGAAAGTTCTGAAACCAGAAGCAAGGGGCAAAGAGGTACTGGTCCTTCACGGTGTTCTCTGGTCAAACAGTTCTCATACTGCTCTGGATCATCTTTGCAGGACAATCAAACGCAGGGCTATTTTATTCTGTCATCTCCTAAAGCCTGAGAATAGGCCTTTTGCTCAGTCAGCCACCTTGAATGCTTACCTGCTTTTTGCACTTATCAATCTTCTCTTTTTCTTGACTGGTAAGGAATGGACCCATTTTTTTCTGCCACTGAAGGACCCACTCATACAACAAGACAAAGCCGCCAGTGGCTGTTTCCAAAGCATTGTAGACTAATTTCCCAAGTTGTTCATCACTGCCTGCACATTAAACAGAAAGTATAATTAAATCCCACTGATACGTTTTCTGTGGGGGGAAAGAAGGGAGGGGGTAATACACATTCTTTAGTTCAACAATGGATACCATGTGCTAACTATGGAAAATATGACTTTATGTAATAATGTTCTTTTGTAAACAATTTTTGATATTTAGCGATATACCCTGAGTCCTAAAATAATTTTTTATAAGGGGCAAGAATCAACAATGAGATCTTAGTATCAGACAAATAAAGAACCAATGTTTGGCCAGGCGCAGTGGCTCACACCTGTAATCCCAGCATTTTGGAAGGCTGAGGCAGATGGATCACCTGAGGTCAGGAGTTCGAGACCAGCCTGAACAACATGGTGAAACCCCATCGCTACTAAAAATACAAAAAAGTTAGCCAGGTTTGGTGGCAGGCACCTGGAGTTTCAGCTACTTGGGAGGCTGAAGCAGGAGAATCACTTGAACCTGGGAGGTGGAGGTTGCAGTGAGCCTAGATTGCACCATTGCATTCCAGCCTGGGTGACAAGAGCAAGACTCTGTCTCAAAAACAAAAGAGACCAGTGTTTTATACTACTAGCCATTATGCACAATGTTATTTTCGTAACGAGTTTACCTTTGCTGACTGTCTACTGGTGTACCTTCATACAGCTAAATACCAACTAAAATGACAGAAAGAATATGAAAAGAGAGAACCAGCCATCAAGATCAATGTAGATTAGTGTGCACAGTAAAACAGTAATTTGAAAATCTGGGCCGGGCGCGGTGGCGCAAGCCTGTAATCCCAGCACTTTGGGAGGCCGAGACGGGCGGATCACGAGGTCAGGAGATCGAGACCATCCTGGCTAACATGGTGAAACCCCGTCTCTACTAAAAAATACAAAAAACTAGCCGGGCGAGGTGGCGGGTGCCTGTAGTCCCAGCTACTCAGGAGGCTGAGGCAGGAGAATGGCGTAAACCCAGGAGGCGGACCTTGCAGTGAGCTGAGATCCGGCCACTGTACTCCAGCCTGGGCGACAGAGCGAGACTCCATCTCAAAAAAAAAAAAAAAAAAAAAAAACTGAATACATCTATGACTTTCTAAATGCAAAATTTGTTTGAATATGCTCAGTAAATACAAATTGGTCAATGCTTTGGAAGGAAAGAACAAGAGATGTCAGTTTAGATTTGAAGCTAGAAAATGAGACACATTTATTTAGTGATAGTCATATGGTTCTCACACAGGGAGAGCTAAATTCTGTAACACCAAAATTTTCTTATAAAATCTCTATTTTCATTAAAACAATAGAAAATCCTAAAAAATTAGAAAAGGAGAAAAAAAATCACCGTTTTATTTTTCTTTTAGTTCCCTCTATTCTCCTTTACCCCATAATTTACCATATCATAGCATATATATAGCACCTTGACACTATGACATTTTGGACCAGGTAATCTTTGTTGCAGGCAGCTTTTTGTGCACTGTAGGATTTTAGCAGCAATCCTGGTATCTACCCACTAGATGCCAATAGCACCCCGGCCCCAATGTTGGCCATCAAAAACGTGTGCAGACATCACCAAAGGTCCCCCAGGCTATAAAACTGTCCCCAGCTGATAACCCCTGATACATAATATTCTGCCTTTTTCTCTTATATAAGTAGTAGTTTTCCATGATGCTATACTATCTTCATAATGAAAACAAATTTTTAAAGAGACATTGATAATTATCTTTTCTATTTGAATAATCGAAAGTGAAGTAACCTGTGTATATATGATAAAGATGTCTCAGCAAAAATACTTTGGAGAAATATGGCTGAACTAGCTCACTTTGACTTTTTACCTGAGAAGCAGTTTTTATTTCACGGGAATGCTGATAATTTGGAGATTTTAATTAAAATGACCTATTATGTTAGTCATAAATAACTCCTGACAGTCTTTGCCTAAGGGGAAGAATCCTGCTGTTTAAAAATTTGTCAACCAAAGGAAGCAACCTAAGAAATGTGGGATCTAAGCAGTCAACTAGAAACACATGGCATTAAATGTTTATGGGATGGAGTATGAAGTTATTTACATAAAGCCTAATTAAATTTGTGTGTTATGCAGTACAGTGTTTTGCAATATTTGTTTCCCTAGTTGGGACGAGGCAGGCATTTCATAGTTGCTGGGGTTTAAAAAATTATAATTTTAGTATTGCCAGCCTCTTCTTGTCAGTTTTTCATGATGGGGATTATAAAAGGGACAAAAGAATATACTGTGATGAGGATAAGGGAAATACATTATCAAAAGAACTCTAACTCAAACTCTATGATATGCCCACAATGATCATTTATGCAGACAGTCTCTATAGTGCTGTAGCCATATCTATAAGTAAGTGCTCTCTTCTCTCTAGTTCTAACAACTTTAAAATGAAAACAAATATTGTTTTTTATAAAATACTTCATTGAAAATAAAAAATTAGTAATCTTTTATGAAAACATTTCATAGACAGGGCATATTTTAAAAAATCAGACCCACTGTGAGAAAACAAAATAAATAATTTACTTGGTGATTTTATTAAAAATTCTCCAACTGAAAATGTGCCTCCTAATAAGGGTATTAACTGTGGTGAATCTGTCTAATGAGTACCAGTGAGAATAAGAGACCAAGTTAAGGTAAGAAGAATTGAATTAATTTGCCTTCTTGATTTCCCCAGGTTATTGGAAGTAGTGAGTTCTATGTTGTCACTTCGTGAATCTGAAATGTCTGAGTAAAGGACAGTCTCAGGTCCAAAGCCAACCACCACTACCAATGTCTCGAACCCACCCAATGATTCCTTTGTCTAAATACAGCCGCTCTGTGTATGTGCAGGATCCTCTACTATCCAGGCTGCTGTTTGTCTGCCAAGGTTAAGTATCCAGCTCATAGATTATTGAGAAGTTTGGTTTCTTCTCCCTCCACCTGCTGCCTCCTCCCTGGCAACTCTTTTGCTTATTTGTATCTCCTTAAAGAGGAAGGGGAAAAGATGCCAAAAGAAACTCAATTCACATAATTTGGCTACCTGTTACCTCTGGCAAAAATATTCATGGGATTGAAAATTAAAGTTAACTGACAAATTCACTATGTACAAATGATTTCTATACCAATTACTGGTTTTATCTGTAAGGCTAGCTAAAGATGACGTACATTTAGGGCAAAGGAAGAGATATCAAAAACTTGACTTTAGTGTGAGCAATTCAAATTCTGATTTGCTGAACCAGCTTCATTCCAAATAGCCATGAGTAGACAAAACTTCTAAATAAGGCATATAGAAAATAAGGTAGTCTTCCTGGTCAGGTATAACATGCCAAGCAGGAAACGGCCAAATGGATGGATATCCACTTAAGAAAATGAGATCTGGTCAATAAAGACCACAGGTGTTACTGTAGTCCTAGCTACTAAGGAGGCTGAGGCAGGAGTATCAAGTGAGCCTAGGAGTTTGAGGTTACAGTGAGGTATGATTGTGCCACTGTACCACTCCAGCCTAGGTGATGGAGCAAGTCTGTCTCAACAACAAAAAAGGTAATAGGCATTAGAATGCATTTCATTATACATATTTTATCAGCATTAGATGTATATGATGCAAAATTCTTACTAACATTTTAATTATGTTTTTGTTTCAATAAGCTTTGATAATTATAATGACCGATTTAAAATTATCTTTACGTTAATAATATTTCCAAGAGCACGGGTTTTAAAATTTTATTTTATTTTATTGAGACAGGGTCTCATTCTGTCACTCACACTGGAGTGCAGTGGCTTGATCACGGCTCACTGCAGCTTTGAACTCCTGGGCTCAAGCAATCCTCCCACCTCAGTCCCTCAAAGTATTGGGATTATAGGCGTGAGCCACTGCACCCAGCCAAAAACACAGGTTTTTATTTCCATCTGACATGAGGGGAAACCTGAGTGACTTCTCATTCCAGTCATTAAGGATGGGAGCCAGAATGACTACCAGCTTGATGGTCTTCCTTGGACTGCACTGGTCTGAATGCCACAGTGTCTAATCTATCCCATTCCCTCGTGATTAACTTTTGCCATTACAATAATATAAATAGATTTTGTTAGTTTACTTACCAATACATTTCCCTTTGTGTACCATGAGCTGATCAGGACTCCCCATATTGAAATACAGAACTTCACAAGAGCCAGGAGAATCTTCACTATTACATACAGAATACTGTCGTTCTCGCCTTAAAAACAAATTTGAACAATACGTTTGAACAATCATTTTTTTCTTTAAGATTAACATAGGAATGTTATAGATTAACATAGGCAAGAATGTCCCTCCGTTTTCTCCTGTTTGTTACTGTTTATTAGCCCACCCACAATCTAACATCTGTTTCTACTGGGAATTGAGTGGGAGGTGCTAATGGGAAAGCCATTCGTTTCCCCACTTCCCATTGTCATCTTCTCCACATGAAAACCACAAACCCTTAACTCCAGGTCTGTGCTGCCCCACGCTGTGGCTACTAAAATAAAACTGAAAATTCAGTTCAAGTGCAGTAGCCACATTTAAGTACTCAATAGCCATACATGGCTAGTGGCTACTATAGTGGACAGCACAGATACAGATCATTTCCATTATCAGAAAAAGTTCTACTGGTCAGCAGTGATTTAGATCAATTCCACATGTATCCCACGTTGCTTCATTCCCATGCACATGCACATCTGGAGAAAGCTGCAAAACAGAGGGGGTTGGAGCTGCCACAAATTCCTGGTTTCCAAATGGGCCTCCAGTCATTGAGTGCACATTCCTTCTCTTGCTTGTCTTTGGTAGATATTCCCATCATTCCCCACCATGACTTCTCCAAAACACTTAAAACCCAACCTCTCCTCTCTTTCTTTTTTTATACTTTTTTTCTGGTGGGGAGCAATAGTTAAGAAACTAGATCATAATGCAAAAACAATAAATTAGGGGAGAGGGTGAAGGGAAGAGGTACGGGAGAGACCTCTCGATGGTCAGGATTGAACACTTATCAGAAACACTTTGATGAAGTGCATGGACAGATCTCTAGAGAGATCACCCTCTCATTCTCAGCATGATTTTGATTTTTACTTTCACTGATTACATGATGCAATGAGGAATACAGTCCACAATTTCTATTGTTCCACCTATAAAGTTACTTGGCATTGGCACTATTCATTCTTTGTGGGTGACTTTGAGGAAGGATGGCTACTCCTGTCCTCAGTCCCATCCCCTACAGAGGTCTCCTCTGGAATCTTAGTCTATTAGTTAGTCCTTTCTCCTGTATGTTCAATCAGCCCCTCTCTCTGGGCTCCCTCCCCCCAGCCTATAAATCTTTCTGATCCACACATTCCCCTCCCTCAACCCTACACCACCCACTCTGTCACCCCTCATAGTCACACTCCTGCACTTGCTGTTTCCACTTCTGCACTATTTACCCTTCACACTATTGCAATGTCAGTAAAACTGCCACCTCCCTCCACTCGCTCTAAACCTGACTTTTTCCCTTGGCTCTCTAATTTTGGTTAGAGGCATAGTCATCCATTCTGTCTCACAGGTCACCTGTAAGTCTCCTTGGGCTCCTAGATCTGCATCTAATTGGTCTTCAAGTACAACCCTCTCCTCTCTGTTTCCCCTGCCCTATTTTTTTCATCTCCAACTTTCTCCTGGACACATGCAATACTCTGTTATTATCTGGTCTTTCTGCTTCCAATCCTACACATCCTCTCTTCCCTTAAAACCCTCCCACACTGGTGACAAGATTATGTATTATGATACAGATATCTTACACCACACATATGTCCACATATTCTTTTTTTTTTTTTTTTTGAGATGGAGTCTTACTCTGTCACCCAGGCTGGAGTGCAGTGGTGTGATCTTGGCTCACTGCAAGCTCTACCTCCTGGGTTCACGCCATTCTTCTGCCTCAGCCTCCTGAGTAGCTGGGACTATAGGCGCCTGCCACCACGCCCGGCTAATTTTTTTGTATTTTTACTAGAGACAGGGTTTCACCGTGTTAGCCAGGATGATCTCAATCTCCTGACCTTGTGATCTGCCCACCTCAGCCTCCCAAAGTGCTGGGATTACAGGTGTGAGCCACTGTGCCTGACCCATGTCTGCATATTCTAAACATCAGAAAATAACAAATAATGCAGTTCTGTTCAAATTTCTACTTCTAAAGTTACATGTGCAACTAGGAACACAGTGAGATTTATGAAGGAAAGGATAAAAGGAAAGGTTCAAAATTACATGCCAGACTTAGTAACATAAATTATGCAGAAGCATCTCTGCATCAGCTCTGGCCTCCTCAGCAGATGGTGCTAATGGTCATTTTAGTCTAGGCCATCTTTCTGTTCTTTAGTCTATGCTTGTGTAATGTGTAATGTGTAAATGCTTGGTTTTAAGGTGTTTTAGAATGTGAATCACCCTATTATGACGCATAAGCACAAACACAATGAGTGTTGACGGCTGTAAGATGAAGGAATAATTAGTATTGAAGGAAAAGTAGACATAATCTTAAAAGTGAAAGTAAGAAAAGGACAAATGTGGTACATGCTGCATGGCACAGGTTGTACCAGAAACAATTCTGAAGGATAAAAAGCTAAATCACAGAGTTTGAAAAGAAGGAATAAAGAGACAAATGCAATGTCATCAATGTCTATTGTTTTCACCAAAAAGATTCATATATATTGGATGCTTATACTGTCTACTTGGGACTCATCAAGAACTGGGTTTGGAACAACCTTTTGAATTTGAATCCATTCATAAGTAAAACAGCTTCTGTACTCCAGCAGAAACAGCCATTCTGATGCAAACAAATGGTGTTCAGAAGTTATGACTCTGGTCTCATCATCAACGATCTATTCCAGACTATGGATGTTCAAGAGGTTTACAATATTACTACAATATTAGAAATATTACCCAGGTTATCAGTTTTGCCAAGTAACTGTGGCAGTTCCCAACCTATATGGATGAAGGTGCTTCAAATAAAATTACCAAATAGTATTAATCTAGGTCTTTAAAAAGAACAGAGAATTAAATATAATACAATTTTAGATGACTAAATTAGGCAGCTAGGAACTTGATACCCGAAAAAAGAAAAAAGGGTAATCTTTTTTTTTTTTTTTTTTTTTTAAAACCAAGTGGCAAGAAGAGAGATGGCAATTTTTCAAGTGGGGACTTAAGAATTGGGCTACCATCCAAAAGATTGCTCTACCAATAGGATCAATGTGTAGATGAAGGGGCAGGATGGAGAAAGGATCTCATCTGAGACACAGGGGCAGGGATAGTCTCACCTTCCTGCCTAACTCACCAAGATGCCACAGAAAATGCTAGCTCTAGGTCCCTTAATTTGAAACTCAGAGCCACTTTGTAGAGACAACGTTAGTAAGAATTCCTGGTATTGTTTAATTTGAGGTAAACCAGTCTATGCCTCCATGGAACCAACCAGAGAAACTGAACAACAGAGGACCATGTCTGGAGAGACATATCGAGGATCCCCTCTCCCCTACATCTTTATACTTCGATGGTTCCCCAGTTTTTTTGCGGAGAGCGGAGACAATCCCATGTCTTATACCCTTAATGATCTCTTCTCTGTAAGGATGAGGAGCCAGTAGTTACCACACCTGGCTTTAGAATAGGGAAAACAAACTAGATAACCTAATCCTGTTGATGGTGGATATAAATAGGTGATATATTCTAGATTCTGGGCTACACTACAGTAATTGGTAAAGACAGCAAGTCTGAATATGTGAAGGTAATTTTCTACCATGAGCTATTTTATAGAGGTTTTTTTTGTTTTTAGTTTTGCTTCTTCTACAAAATTCAAATTGCCCACTTATCAGGAGCAACATCCTGGAAGCAAGGCAGGGGGATAGGGGGACTATGTTTGCACTTCACAAATATAGCCTCACACTGAACTGTACACGTTGAAATGGCTAATTTTATGTTTTTTGATTTTTACCTTAATATTGGAAAAAGTGAATCCTTCAAGGTGGGAAAAGAAGGCTTGAAGGATAGAAAATAAAGTTCTTCAACAAAGGCAAAGACTCATCAGTGAAAAAGCCTTTGAGTATCAGGCCTTTATGTTCTTTCCATCAGAATAGTGAGTGGTTTTCTTTTCTCTCTTTCTCTTCTTTTCAGCAGTGAAAATCTTTTTTTTTTTTTTTTTTTTTTTTT
>NW_016803181.1:342938-358512 GCF_001698545.2 Rhinopithecus bieti
AGACGGAGTCGGGCTCTGTCGCCCAGGCTGGAGTGCGGTGGCCAGATCTCAGCTCACTGCAAGCTCCGCCTCCCGGGTTCACGCCATTCTCCTGCCTCCGCCTCCCAAGTAGCTGGGACTACAGGCGCCCGCCTCGTCGCCTGGCTAGTTTTTTTTTGTATTCTTTAGTAGAGACGGGGTTTCACCGTTATTCGCCAGGATGGTCTCGATCTCCTGACCTTGTGATCCGCCTGTCTCGGCCTCCCACAGTGCTGGGATTACAGGCTTGAGCCACCGCACCCGGCCAGTGAAAATCTTTTGTTAAATAAAACCTCACTGGTTTTTCACATACCCCACAGACCAAGAGAAGCAAAATTGCCCTGGTTAATGAGGCTGCAGACTCTACAAACACCAGAAACACAGTGTCCCACTTTCCCTGTGTCATCTTCCCTCCCTTACTCCCTCCCTGCATCAGATGTTTACCAGGCACCTACCACGTGTTTTCCAGGCAGTGTTTCAGGCTTTGAGGAAAACACAGACAAGGGCTTTGCACTCACAGACCTCACATTCCAAAACAAACAAGTGAACAACAATTTCAGCAAGTGCTAAGTGTTACGTAAAAAATAAAACAGAGAATTGGAGAGTAAGGGACAAAGCAGGGAAATAGGGTAGAGGGGGGCTCAGGAAGGCATCCCTGAGAAGGTCGCATTTGAGGGAGAACTGAATGAGAAGGAGCTCACCAAGCAAAATGCCAGAGGGAGAGTAGCCCAGGCAGAGGGGTCAGCAGAGGCTCTGAGATGGGAAGAAGCTTTGTTGCCCAGGCTGGTCTTGAACTCCTGGGCTCAAGTGATCCTCCAGCCCTGGCCTCCCAAAGTGCTGGGATCACACACATGAGCCACCATGCCCAGCAGGCTATCTTTGATCTCAAAAACAAGCCTAACCTTGGATTCACCGTTTATAGTTAGCCACAAAAATAGAAATGTTTAAACTTAAAACAATCGTTTTCCACGTATCTGAAAAGACTTATTTATATCATTGATTTAATTCAAGGGTTCTAATACAATAAACATTTGTTAGATATTTCCTAGTGAAATTCTCTGACAACCTCAAACTCTGTTGCTTATTGGATGCCCAGATTCAAAAATAATTTAAATTGGGAAGGAGTTATAATCTTAAAAAGGAATGGTTACCAGAAACAGTATTTTAAAACTTTAGTTAACCCTAATAGTAGGTAAACATTAGTGTCAAAATGATTTCTGAACTGTCTTTTTAATAGTAGATAATTAGGGAAAGAACTAAAATGGTTCCTTCTAATAAACAAACCGTACAGAAGTTTATATAAATCTTGTTTGGTGACTAAAATGTTTCTTTTCATAGAAGCAAAGTGATGATTTTAAGTTCTGCTCAGAGTCTCACAAGAGATAATTTAAACATACAATGAAGGCTGAAGTCCCCACACTATTTAGTAACCCACCCCACTCATAAATGGTTTCTGCACTAAAATTCCTTTCTGGTCTACAGGGGCCACAGCAAATAGAGAGCAAAGTCACAATTCTTCGGTGAAAAAGATATAGAACAAGTAGTATCTTTTAAGTGACCAGTGGTGACAGGGAACAGCCCAGGAGCCCACCTCAGTACTAGGGAGGGGACCCCTGGTAGCCAACTGGGGTTGCTGCTCTCACATAACAGATGTCCCACCTGTGCTCATTTTCAGGCACTCCTTACATCTGTGGTGGGACCTAATGCGTTGTAGACTGAAACACTGGATGATGATGATTCAAATGGAAGAAAATTTTTAAAACCACTTACTGAATTTAAGTTATTAAATGTTAAATCAAATCGTACTAAGGCAAGTTTGTGATGGTTATAGGCTGTTATAAAGGGGAATGAGGCTGGGTGCGGTGGCTCATGCCTGTAATCCCAGCACTTTGGGAGGCCGAGGCAGGTGGATCACGAGGTCAGGAGTTCAAGACCAGCCTGGCCAACATAGTGAAACCCTGACTCTACTAAAAATACAAAAATTAGCCGGATGTGGTGGCATGTGTCTGTAGTCCCAGCTACCTGGGAGGCTGAGGCAGGAGAATCGCTTGAACCCAGAAGGCAGAGGTTGCGGTGAGCTGAGACCATGCCATTGCCCTCCAGCCCGGGTGACAGAGCGAGACACCGTCTCAAAACTAAAAAGGGAATGAGCAACAAAACTAGATTCATGGTAGATGCTTGGAGAGTGTGAAATGCAATTTCGTTTCATATTGCTAAAACTATACTCAATAGATTGCTAATATATTAAGATATATAAGGCTTAAAAAAAGTTATTAAGACTATTGCCTTAAATTTCCATCAAATTTCACTACATCTTTAATGTAGTGAAATCCTTCTACATCTTTCATTCTCCCAGATCAGAAATCCCAGGGACTTACCTAGACCTTCCTGAGGAATTTGCCCGATGTTTACCATTTCCTACAAAGTCAGGAGAGCCTCCATGTAGAATGGCAGCCGTTCTGGGTCCTCCTGGGTCCTTCTTAGAGGTATGATCTTGGTTTGACAAACTAGCAATTTCCAAACGTTCCTAGAACAAGAAAAGTAAAACCTACTTTAGATGTAAGTCATAAATGGAAGACAATCATGGTACATAATTATTAATTCAGTATAGAATGCAAATTTTAAGCTGAATGTTTACAAGTGAAATAAAAGTGAACTCAACTTTTAATAGTTTAAAATAGCTAGAAGGAGGACATTGAATGTTTCCAACACAAAGAAATGATAAATGTTTGCAATGATGGATGTGTTAATTACCCTGATCTGATCACTATACATTATATGTATCAAAACGTCACTATATACCCCATGAATATATACAACTATTATTTGTCATTAAAAAATAAAATTAAAAAAACGTTAATGCCTAAAATGTACTGGCTCAAAACTGAAGTCCAGGTTATGGTTTCAAGAAAATGTAAATTTTATAAATGAAAATACTTAGAATCTTGCAACAGTGTAAAAAGTTAGGGAGAAGAGTAACAGGAGATGAACAGAAGAAGGGGGAATCAAAGAGAGGGGAGAGAGTGGCTGATAGGAAGGCAGGTCAAGCGTAAGACAGCAGCACTGGTGGAAACGGGGATCTCATCTTACGTTTCTACGCAGGTTTAGTTTCACATAGGGCAGTACACTTGTCTGTGGAAGTAATTATACAAGACAGAAAGAAAGGCATTATCAGTCCTATTTTAAGGGACAAGTAAAGTGAGTCACAGAGAATGTCACCTTGCCAAGGTCACAGAACGAGGCAGTAGAAAAGCTGAAGCTTTAAACCAGGAGAAGCTTGCTTGTGCTTCAGTGCCTCTTCCTGCTACCACATTGTGTCCCTTAAGTTTAATGCTATAATTATGTAAAAGAGAATGAGTAAAATTTTATCTGAATTTCTCCAAACATGTCTGACTGGTTTTTTGCTTGAGCTAGACTCAGGAAAAATAAAGGAAAAAGTACTCTATCTTTTTTCACCACTGTCTTTTAAATCTGCTCTGTTGAATAACTCTTTTTCATCACTGAATGAAATTTCAGGCAGCTCCATATGGTTTCTATGCCCTCTTCAGTATCAACAAATCATTTTATTTTCCAGGTATTAAGAATTCTTGATCGGGTGCGGTGGCTCACACCTGTAATCCCAACACTTTGGGAGGCCGTGGTGGTGGGTGGATCACTTGAGGCCAGGAGTTAAGGACCAGCCTGGGCAACATGACGAAACCCCATCTCTGCTAAAAAATACAAAAATTTGCCAGGCGTAGTGGTACACGCCTATAACCCCAAATACTTGGAAGGCTGAGGCACAAGAATTGCTTGAACCTGGGAGGTGGAGGTTACAGTGAGCTGAGATCATGCCATTGCACTCCAGCCTGGGTAACAGAACGAGACTCTGTCTCAGAAAGAAACAATTTTAGTCCAAGTTAATTATTAAAGCCGCAATCTCTTTCCCTCCCTCATTTGATAAATTATAGTAATTATGTAAGTCTAAATCATCTACCGACAACATAAAACTCTAAATTTTGCCACCTATTTGGGGAGTCTGAAATACACGGTGAATATTTATTTATTTTTAGTGCTTCATTTTATTTTGTATTACTGATAGTAACACAGATGTCATCAGTGGAAATAAAAACACTTTGTTTTGCAAAATGTAAATTATTTTATTATGATGGAGTTGATAGGGTACCTGCTTAGCCATTTCTTTCCTTTTTTTCTCTTCTTTTATCTCTTCTTTCCTTCTCTGAATCTCATGTAGGATTTCACGTTGCTGAAATAAATCAAACCATCATCAAAAGGCAATCTCTGAAACCTATACAACATATAAATTATGGAATGACAGAAAAATCTTTTAACTTTCAATAATTCAAACCCTCTTTTCCTAAGAGATCTGAAAATACAGCATCTTAGTACAAACTGCAGTTCTATCAGTTTTATCAGAGTTCTTACGCAATAGGCATTCCCATTTAAACAGGTTTGAGAATGTGTGGGGAGGGGCATTTACTCCCCATTCTTCATGTTTCCATGTGCAGGAGACTTCCACTACAGCAACACTGTTGGCTTCTTACTTCTTCTCACATTTGTCTTAGCCCCTCCTGTTTGATATCTGTCTATCTGCAGAGAACAAGCACTTGTACCTGCTCTCTGCCATGGGGATCCCGGTCAGCTTGGTGAAGGTGGGCTGAGCAAGCCTCAATGCCTGGACCTGGGGTGGCCATGGCCCAAGTACCACACCTACCTGCCATTCTTTAATCACCTGCATTTTCCAATCAGCTTTCTCAATGTTAAAAGTGGTGTTTTGATCTCTATTTTGTATTATTCCTCTAAAATTCCAGATTATAAATCTCAAAACTATTAAGAGATTCACCAAAAACCATAATAGCAATAATACAACATGTAAAAACATACCTCAAACTTATAGGTAGCTATAAGCAGTATGTCAAAACAAAATCGTTAGCTAAATAATCACTATCTTCTAATAAAAATTAGCCTTCCTAACAACAAGGACAATAATAAAAACTACAAACTCCCAGCAGGGCGCAGTGGCTCACACCTGTAATCCCATCACTTTGGGAGGCCAAGGTGGATGGATCACAAGGTCAGGAGTTTGAGACCAGCCTGGCCAACATAGCAAAACCCCATCTCTACTAAAAGTACAAAAATTAGCCAGGCATGGTGGTGGGTGCCTATAATCCCAGCTACTCGGGAGGCTAACACAGGAGAATCACTTGAACCTGAGAGGTGGAGGTTGTAGTGAGCCAGTATCATATCACTGCACTCCAGTCTGGGCAACAGAGCAAGACTCTGTCTCAAGAAATAAAAATAAAATAAAATAAAAATAATAAAAAAAACTACAAACTCCCAACAATAACTAGGCTACACACTTAAATAGAAAATAAGTAACAAAATCAATGGCACCTAAAAAAGACACTGTTAATGTAAGCACAGGATAAACAAAATGAAGCAGAAACAAAATGAAAAGAGAGGCATAAGAACCTAAGAACAAAACTGCTAAAAGTAACTTTAAGAAACAGTAGTATCTAGAAAATTAGAACGCCTCACCAAAAGATAAAAATAGATATACAAATGGTGCTGGGCACGGTGGCCCATGCCTGTAATCCTAACACTTTGAGAGGTCGAGGCCGGAGGATTGGTTGAGACCAGGAGTTCAAGACCAGCCTGGCAACATAGGGAGATCTTGTCTCTACAAAAAAATTTTAAAATTAGGTAGGTGCAGCGGAGTACACCTGCAGTCCCAGCTACGCAGGCGGCTTAGGTGGGAGGATCCCTTGAGCTGCAGTGAGCCAAGATCGCGCCACTGCACTTCAGCCTGGGCGACAGAGCAAGACACTGTCTGAAAAAAAAAAAAATCCAAAAAACAGAAAACAAAACAAATAGTACTGGTTGGAAAAGAAACAATCCTGGATGGGAAGTCTAAATACTGTGAAGATACCAATTCTTCCTAAATAAATATGTAAGTTTTTAAAAACTCAATAGAAATCCCAGGAGGTTTGTTTTGTTTTGACTCTGGGAAAGCAATTCTGTAGATCTTCTGTAAGAATAAATGGGTGAGAATGGTTGAGAAACAAAAACAATGGAAGACGAAGGGATGGGGAGGGGTAGGCTTGACTTGTCAGATATTAAAACATTATAAAGATATAATAATTCAAAGAGTGTGGTGGAGAATCAAGAAAAAACAGATGAGTTGAACAGATCATTGACAAACAGAACCTAGTATAGGTAAGCAGTTCAGATGCACTTGAGAATTGTGTTTGCAGCTGCCGTTGCACCAGCTATAGCTCCAGCAGAAGGAGAAGTGGGTAAGTAAGGAGGTCTCTATACTATGGCTTGTATAATACAAAGGAGACAGCTCACAAATCCACAGGTGGTAGAGCACCTGGCTCATTGTAACCTCTGCCTCTCGGGTTGAAGCCTCTGGCTACAAAAAGCCGCTTGCAAGACTGCATCTTCTACTGGAGGAGTGAAGAAACCTGTCGTTTCAGGCCTGGTACTGTGGCATTCCGTGAAATTAGACGTTACCACAAGTCCACCGAAATGATTCACAAACTCCTCTTCCAGCATCTGGTGAGAGAAATTGCTCGGGATTTTAAAACAGATCTGTGCTTCGAGTGCAGCTATTGGTGCTTTGCAGGAGGCAAGTGAGGCCTATCTGGTTGGCCTTTTTGAAAACACCAATCTGTGTGCTATCTATCCATGCCAAACACGTAACAATTGTGCTGAAAGATATCCAGCTAGCATGACACACATGTGGAGTGGAGAGCGAGGTTAAGAATCCAAAATGGATCGGGCATGGTGGCTCAAGCCTGTAATCCCAGTTACTTGGGAGGCTGAGACAGGAGAATCAATGGAACCCAGGAGGTGGAGGTTGCAGTGAGCTGAGGTCACACCACTGCACTCCAGCCTGGGACTACAAGAGTGAAAGTCTGTCTCAAAAAAAAAAGAATCCACTATGATGGGAAATTTTATTCTAAAAAAAAAAAAAAAAAAACTATACATATATATATATATATCTTATTATTCCTGATAGTTCTAAATGTTGTTACATATTTTTTTTCCCATGGGGTCAAAAGGTACCTACATAAATGGTTGTGAGTGGAGAAAGAGGGGACAGAAATCACGTATTGGCCATTTTTCTATTTTCATTCATGTGTGAATTTTTAATATAAATGGGAGGATGTAAAGCATTAATGCAAATCAAAATGTTTCAGTGAACAAGTTTCGGTGGTGCAACTTTATAATAATTACAGATAAACCTGTTACATATTTCTGGATAACGCTAGTATTTGGATTTTTTTAAAAACAAGTAAATTCTTTTCTTTCTTTCTTTTGCTTTCATGTCAGATAGGTAATGTGCTGATGTCCTAACAAGGTTCGGGGTGGCATATCTCACATGTGTGTGAACACCCAATCATCAAGCTTATCAACTACAGAAGGATCAAAACAAGTACATTTTTTATTGACGGCAACTAAACGGTTTGTAGCATTCTTATCACACAGTAGATTACACCTATTCACTATGTTTTCCTTTCTTTTTTTTTTTTTGAAGACAGAGTCTAGCTATTGCCCAGGCTGGAGTGCAATGGAATGATCTTGGCTCACTGCAACCTCCGCCTCCCGGGTTCAAGCAATTCTCATGCCGCAGCCTCCTGAGTAGCTGGGATTACAGGTGTAAGCCACCACTCCCGGCTAATTTTTTTATTTTTAGTAGAGATAGGGTTTTGCCACGTTGGCCACGCTGGTCTCAAACTCCTGGCCTCAAGTGATTCGCCTGCCTCAGCCTCCCAAAGTCCTGGGATTACAGGCGTGAGACACCACAACTGGTCTTACTATACTTTTCTAACTGAGTTGTCCTACATGAAAGTACATGTTTTTAATGTTATGTGTCTTCTGTGCAGTTATTACAAGTTTGCTATTAATATTAAAATACATTAAACTATTTTTAAACATATAAAGGAAGTATTATGAATCACTTAAAGAATTATTACTTAATAAATGTGTTAGGAAAATGCCTAAGAAAATATACTTAGGCTTTTTTTATAACCTGAATCAAAATAAGCTCTAGATAAGTTGATTAAAGCGCTAAATAGAAAAAACAAATAAAAATGTAAACATTTAGAAAAATAAATTAAAATCAAAAAGGAAATTTAGATGCATATATTATCTTTGATTTAAAAGATTTTAAAAGTAAGACAGGAGTTTATATCCTTATGCAAACAAATTAAAGAAAAATACCAATGGCTAACCATTTGATTGTATACATTATCTTTGATTTAAATACAAATGTAACTATTGTTATTTAAAACAAACCTGTATTTAAACCAAAGCTTTAATCTGTCAGCAGTAGGATATAAACAGGAGTTTATAAAATACAAATGGCCCTAAACCATTTAGATGCTATATATTATCTTTGATTTTAAATACAAATGGATAACCATTTGCCCATTTTTTCTTTAATCTATTTCGCATAAGGATGTAAACTATCTTATTTTAAAAATCCTTTAAATCAAAGAAAATACATATATCTAAATGTTTGAATAAAAAATTTATTATCTGGCTTTTGCTACTCATTTGGGCATGAGATACTTGTCTCGCACAGGGAAGAAGAACATAGCCTCTAAAACACAGTGAATTCCTGTACACCCTCACAAGCTCCAAAAGACTACAGGTGGTTTGGTTAAACAGCTTCTTTTCTCTTCTCTTTTATTTCTTTAAGACCTGGACTGAGGGCTCTAAGGGGCAGTATTGATAAGTGTCAGGAGGGAATCACTCATATTTTTTTTTTTGCGATGGAGTCTCGCTCTGTGGCCCAGGCTGGAGTGCAGTGGCGTGATCTTGGCTCACTGCAAGCTCCACTTCCCAGGTTCACACCATTCTCCTGCCTCAGCCTCCCAAGTAGCTGGGACTACAGGCACCCATCACCACGCCTGGCTAATCTTTTTTGTATTTTTAGTGGAGACAGGGTTTCACCATGTTAGCCAAGATGGTCTCGATCTCCTGACCTCGTGATCCGCCCGCCTTGGCCTCTCAAAGTGCTGGGATTACAGATGTGAGCCACCATGCCTGGCTCAGTTTTTCATACTCTCACATGTATCTACCTTTCTTGAATCAAAGGTTGGGCCAAACTTAAAGATAAGTTTGTAGGCAGAGACAGATGAAACCTACAGTAGTTTGCAATCCTCCAGGCTGGCCATGCACACAGACATGGACAAGGGCATCTCACCTCCTGCTCTTCTTTCCGTTTGGCCTCCAACAGCCTCTGCTGCTCCTCCTGAGCCCGCCTTTCCAGCATTTCTTCGTGAAAAGACTTGGGAGGGGGCTTGTTATGCTCACTGAGAAATGACTGCACGTGGTAAGCCAGTTCAAAGATCATCACCTAAACGCGTAAAAATCAACCACAAATGATTAAATAATGGGAAGGCCCAAACAGGAGAGGCTACAGAACAGGAAAGCAAATCGGCAGTCAGAGGCCCATTTAGAAGGCCATTATTCATTTCGATATGACATATTCTGAATTTGGTACATGAGACAATCACAGCAGGAAAAAGCTTTTAAGGGGCCCATTGCATTGTGTTATTATCAAGACAGATCATTACTTAGGTAAATAAAAAGCTTCACTTTTCTTTTGTAGACCTATTCAACTTATTGGCATTTTCTCTATAATAAATCCAATAAAATATTTTTCTTTAGAAATAAATCTGATAAAACATTTAAGACTGCATGAAAGTAAAAGCTGTCTTCCCAACTAGAAAACCTGTCTACATAATGAGAGTTGGGCAGAGAATACTCATTGCTAACATCAGAGCTTTGTCTATGCAACATACTGAAAATATTCTGTTGGGAGTACAGAGGCAAATATTTAAAGGCCTCATTATCTCCTTGTTAGTAATGTTTCAATAAGAAGCTGATAAATACTTAGAAAGCATTTTATATAAGAGGCTGATAAATACTTAGAAAGTACTTTATTTCCACTTACAGAAGCATTCACATCTAGAATGAGGAAGAAAATGGTCTCCCTTTCACACATTCTTTATGTGAACATAGAAAGCCCCTTTCCCTTACCCCCAGGAGACGCAAGTCATACTTGGGTTGATAAATCAATGGAACAAAGGTTTCTGAGACCCTTCCTGAGTGATTACCCAACCCCAAAGAGGTAAAGAGTGCCAATCCTTCTGCAGATGAGGAACATAATATTGATATTTCTTTTCTCAGTTACAATGAAGCAATTTAAAAATTCTTATATTCATTATATGCTTGAAGCCATTTCTAAAGGGACTTAACAGGGTGGTAAATAATAATAGAAGTCATTGTACACAAAAATATAAAGTTAGTTCATTTGGTATCCTGCCTTTCTCTTGGGGAGCAAATACAAAGAAAGCACAGCTCTTGTTGGGTGATGTTAATGCATTTTTTCTTACACCAGAAGCTGTGGCATTTGCTGGATATATTTCACTTTAGAGTCAGAAACACTAGTCTACAGTCTAAGAGGCAGATTATTCTAAGAAAAGCTCTTCTAAGGAAAGCTGGGGAAAGTAGGCAATTTCTATCATGTCAAAGAGAAACCACTTCTAAACCAAAAAGGAGGCAGAAGCCAAGCTGTGGAGGGTTTTTCTTTTGCTGTTCTATTTACTTTACTAGAGTTTTTTGTACAAATCGATCTGATAAACCTTCTAAGACTGGATGAAAAGAACTGCTTTCCAAACTGGCTTTTGCCTCCTACTTGCCTGGTGCTACAGGGCTCACTGGCCTCCTTCAGACCTCTGCTTAAGTCTTGAAGGCCTCTCTTGAACGCCTTGTAAAGAACAGCCACTCCACCGTCACACTCTCTAGACCCCTCACCCTGATTTTCTTCATGGCACTTATAACTGCCTGGTTGGTTGTGCAGTTATTGGACTGCCTTCTGTCTGTTCCCTTCCCACTGCAGCCCACGGCGGTTTGCTCACTGTGGTTTTCCCAGTGCTGGAATAGCACTTGACACATGGTACACAAACAATAAATATTTGTTGAATAAATTAATAAAAAAATAAACTTGGCTTTAAAATTTGAAAAAATAGAGTATACTTAAGTTTACTTTTACAGGACAAAGAGCTGTATATAGATTAAAATTATAAGCAACTGGAAGTGCTTAAGAACAAGCTGTTTTTGAGTACTTACTTCCATTCAAATAATTAAATGACTCCTACTTTTAAAAGGCAAGTTTCAGTGAATGCCATACCGCAATGAATCCCTATGCCATGCTTTAGTACCTAATTATACTCTATTTTACTTGAAAATAAAAAAAAATTTCTTTAGAATTATGTCTATTTTAGACTTTCCAGTACTTCCGACTTAATGGAAATGAATTTTAGATAAACAAGAAGAGTGATTTGTGCGGTGCCTTCCCATGTTTAATGTCCGTTCAAATCTCATTATATGACGATGACTCAGATGAACGCTAGCACAGGCGGCCCTCGGAGACATTGCAGGTTCAGTCTCAGACCACTTCAATAAAGCAAATGTCACAATAAAGCAAGTCACACAAATTTTTTGGTTTCCCAGTGCATATAAAAGTTATGTTGGCTGGTCGCGGTGGCTCAAGCCTGTAATCCCAGCACTTTGGGAGGACGAGACGGGCGGATCACAAGGTCAGGAGATCGAGACCATCCTGGCTAACATGGTGAAACCCCGTCTCTACTAAAAAAAGTCTCTACTTGCACTAGCCAGGCAAGGTGGCGGGCGCCTGCAGTCCCTGCTACTTGGGAGGCTGAGGCAGCAGAATGCCGTAAACCCGGGAGGCGGAGTTTGCAGTGAGCTGAGATCCAGTCACTGCACTCCAGCCTGGGCGACAGAGCGAGACTCCGTCTCAAAAAAAAAAAAAAAAAAAGTTATGTTTACACTATATGGTAGTCTATTAAGTGTGAAATAGCATTATGTCTGTAGAAATCAATGTATATACCTCAATTTTAAAATACTTTATTGCTAAGAAATACAAATGATCATCTGAACCTTCAGGACATTATAATCTTTTTGCAGACAGAGGGTTTTGTCTTGATGACGGCTGCTGACTGATCAGGGTGGTGGCTGGTGAAGGCTGGGGTGGTTGGGGCAATTTCTTAAAAGAAGACAACAATGAAGATTGCTACACCGATTGACTCTTCCTTTCATGGAAGATTTCTCTGTAGCATTCAATGCTGTTTGACAGCCTTTGAGTCACAGTTGAACTTCTTTCAAAGTTGGGGTCAATCCTCCCCAACCTTGCTGCTGCTTCAAAACTAAGTTTATGAAATATTCTAAATGCTCGATTGTCATTTCAACAATGTTCACAGCATCTTCACGAACCGCTCAAGAAACCACTTTCTCTGCTCATCTATAAGAGGCAACTAATCATCTGTTAAAGTTTTATCATGAGGTTGCAACAAATCAGTCACATCTTCAGGCTCCACTTCTAATTCTAGTAATAGTCCTCTTGATATTTCCACCACTTCTACAGTTACTTCTTCCAGTGAAGTACTGAACCCCTCAAAGTCATCCATGAGGGTCAGAATCATATTCCAAACTCCTGTTCATGTTGATATTTTGACCCCTTTCCATAAATCATGTATTTAATGGCACCTGGAATGGTGAATCCTTTCCAGAAGCTTTTCCATTTACTTTGCTAAGATACATCAGATCAAAGGAATCACTATCTATGGCAGCTATAAGTTTGTAAAATGTATTTCTTTTTTTTTTTTTTTGAGACAGAGTCTTGCTCTGTCGCCCAGGCTGGAGTGCAGTGGCCGGATCTCAGCTCACTGCAAGCTCCGCCTCCCGGGTTTACACCGTTCTCCTGCCTCAGCCTCCCGAGTAGCTGGGACTACAGGCGCCCGCCACTTCGCCTGGCTAGTTTTTTGTATTTTTTTAGTAGAGACCGGGTTTCACCGTGTTAGCCAGGATGGTCTCGATCTCCTGACCTCGTGATCCGCCCGTCTCGGCCTCCCAAAGTGCTGGGATTACAGGCTTGAGCCACCACGCCCGGCCTGTAAAATGTATTTCTTAAATAATAACACTTGAAAGTCAAAATGACTCCTTCATCCACAGACTGCAGAATGGATGTTGTGTTAGCAGGCATGAAAACAACAATAATCTCCTTGTACATCTCCATCAGAGTTCTTGGGTGACTAGGTGCACTGTCAATGAGCAGTAGGTCTCAACAATGGTCTTAAAATACTCAGTAAACCCTGCTTTAACAGATGTGCCATCATACAGGCTTTGCCTTTCCATTTATAGAGCACAGACAAAGGAGATTTAGCAAAATTCTTAAGGGTCCTAGAACTTTGGGAATGGTAAGTGAGCACTGGCCTCAACTTTTGAAAAGTCAGCAGCTGTATTAGCTCCTAACAAGAAAGTCAGTCTGTCCTTTAATAAGGCTTTGGAGCCACACATTGACTTCTCTCTAGCTGTGAAAATCCCAGATGGCATCTTCTTCCAATATAAGACTGTTTCATCTACACTGAAAATCTGTAGCTAACTTTATCAATTATCTTGGATCTTCTGGATAACTTGCTGAAGCTTCTTCATGACCACATGCTGCTTCACCTTGCACTTTTATGTTATGAAAATGGCTTCTTTCCTTAAACCTCAGGAACCAAGCTCTGCTACCTTTTAACTTTTCTTCTGCAGCTCCCTCATCTCTTCTCAGCATTCACAGAATTGAAGACAGTTAGGGCCTTGATCCGGATTATGTGTTGGCATAAGGGAATGTGGCAGCTAATTTGATCTTCTTTCCAGGCCACTAAAACTTTCTCCATATTAGCAATAAGGCTGTTTTGCTTTCTTATCATTCACGTGTTCACTTGAGTAGCAATTTTATTCTCCTTCAAGAACTTTTCCTTTGCATTCACAACTTGGCTGTTTAGTGTAAGAGGCCTTTTGGCCTATCTTGGTTTTCAACAGCGTTCCTCACTAAACCTCATCATTTCTAGCTTTTGATTTAAAGATAGACATGCAACTCTTCCTTTTATTTGAACATTTAAGGCTATTGTATGGTTATTAATTGGGCTAATATCAATATTTCTGTGTCTCAGGGAATAGGGAGGCCCAAGAAGAGAGGGAGGGAGAGAGGGGAACGGCTGGTCAGTAGTTAGAACACACACAACATTGATCAAATAACTTTGCTGTCTACATGGGCAGAGTCTATGGTGCCCCAAAACAATTACAATAGTAACATCAGAGGTCATGGATAACAGATCATCGAAACAAATATAATAATAATGAAAAAGTTGAAACATTGTGAAAACTACCAAAATGTGACACCGAGACATGAAGTGAGCACATTTGTTTGGAAAAATGACACTGATAGACTTGCTCAATGTAGGGTTGCCACAGATCTTCCATTTGTAAAAAACACAATAATCTGTGAAATGTAATAAAGTAAAGCACAATTAGAGGTACGCCTGTGTTTTTTAAATTGTGGCAAAATGTACACAGTATATTTACTATTTTAACCATTAAATATATGTTCAGTAGCATTAAGTACATTCACATTGTTGTACAACCATCTCCATCATCCATTTCCAGAACCTTTTCTTCTTCTCAAACTGTACTCATTAAATAACTTTCCATTCTCTCCTCCCCATAGCTCCTAGCAACCACTGTTCTACTTTCTGCCTCTGTGAACTCAACCACTCAAGGTACCTCATGTAAGTGGAAGCATATAGTACTTGCCTTTTTGTTACCAGCTTCTTTCACTTAGCATAATGTCCTCAAGGTTCATTCATTTCGTAGCATGTGTCAGAACCTCCTTCCTTATTAAGGTTGAATAATATTCCCTGATATGTACATACCACATTTTGTTTATCCATTTCCCTGTCAATGGACCCAGGTTGTTTCCACCTTTTCGTTCTTGTGAATAATGCTGCTATAAACATCGGTGTACAAAACTACTACATCTTTAACAGTTTCTGCCTCTTTTAATAATCAGGACATGTTCCCTTCACAAAAGGCAGCTGTAGTGGAACAGACAGGAAAGGCATGGGACTCTTACTAGTTACTGGGAACATAGTAAATATTAAAAATCACAAATCAGGACTTCCACTTCTGGGAAGATGGAGTATACCTACTTTTTCCTATTCCTTCTACCAAATACAACTAAAAAACCCCGGACATTACAAATAAAACAAGGGTAAGATGACCCTGAAAGGTAAAGAGTAGAAGGAAAACTGGTTAGGGCCTTAGGACCCAAGGAGCAACGCAGATGCGGAGAGGGTAGAGTTTAGGGGGTGGCTGCAGAAGGGCAACATGAGAGATCCTTGTGGTGAGAACAATATTCTATATCTTGATTGTATCAATGTCAATATCCTGGTTATGACATTGTACTACAGTGTAGCACACTGTTACTGTTGGGGCAAACTGGGTAAGAGGTATATATAAATATATAATTATCTCAAAATAAAAATTTAAATCAGGCTGGGTGTGGTGGCTTGGGCCTGTAATCCTAGCACTTTGGGAGGCCGAAGTAGGAGGATTGCTTGAGCCAGGAGTTTGGGACCAGCCTGGGCAAGACGGTGAGACTTTGTCTCTCAAAAAAAAAAAAAAAAAAAAAAAA
>NW_016803181.1:359706-369073 GCF_001698545.2 Rhinopithecus bieti
AAAAAAAAAAAAAAAAAAAAAAAAAAAAAAAAAAAAGAGTTACTCCAGAAAGTATAGCCTGTTTGCATCAATATTTGCTAAACTGAAAGCACTCTGGGCCTGAGGTCCTTAATCTCAAAGGGACTTCAACATATCCCTGTAACTCCAGTTGACACAGTGGAGTCACCTGCATCCTACAGGGAAGAAATGGGCTGGCCAAAGCCTTCTGTCTGAGCTGTCAGACTTACTTGACCCCTGTATCTAATTTCAGCTTTACAATCCGATTAAAATTTCCCAACATCAATTACTATTTATTTCCTATGATTTGCCCTGGATCCCTAACTCTGAGTTCTTCGCTTAAAAAACAAACAAACAAACAAAAATCATTCCAGTTCTGTGGCTGACTCTAGCCTAGTAACTTAACCATGTGCTCCTCTGTATGGTAATTCTCTACACTAGCTTGTAGCTGATGTGAATTAACCTAGCTCTGACAGCTCACTGGCAAGGCCAAGTGCTCTGCACTCGGGTGTGCTCAGCGTTAAGCAGAACAAGAATAACCAGGTAAGACGGAGCCCTGGTGATCCCTCTAGTATTCCCACAACACACTGCTGCATCCCAATCACTCATTCTGATCGAAACAAGGCGGAAATGCTCACTTCCTGTGTATAAATACATCTAGTCATGCACACTCTCTGCAACTCTGCCTAGAGCTCATCTAAGTCAACATTTTCAACTCAAGGAAATTACACAACCAGCCCTCGGATTTCATTTCATTCCCAACCAATAAATATCCAATAACAACTCCCTGAGATTAAATAGGAGTAATTTAATTTTAACTGAAGAGATGATGACTCATCACTTTTTACCAAGCATTTTTGAGTAATTCATGGCATTTCACCCCGTGAAGTCTCGAGTATGCACTTATCTATGCGTTCTCTCAATGCTTCAGTATGACAGGGTGCTATGATCATTATCTATTTCTATAGATAGAAACCTGACAGAAAGTAGTTTATATGAGGGAAAGAATAGAAAAACCAACCATACAGTCCTCAGTCTATGTATGGAATCCGGGGTTAGATTCCTCCCCTCCCAAAGAACTGGGATGGGGCTGAAATTTCCAGAATTTAGAATTTCCAGAATTCCTCCCCAAAGGTATGGGATGGGGCTGAAATTTCCAGAATTCCAGAATCTAACCCGGGAGCTCCTTTCACAGTGGTATCAAGGACTATTCTGCAGAAAAGCAATGTTTTCCTGAATCATATTCAAAAGGATAAGAATATTACCCCAAATTAAGCTTTTGTCATAATTTAAAAAATAAGTAATCATTATATAGCAATGTTAACACGATGGTGAAAAATTCATCAATGATGCTAATTAAACTTCAAAGAAAATTCTAATGTTCTCTTTATTTCCTTGCAATATAATTCATAGTTTATGTAGCTGATATTATAATGTTTGCTTTTTAACTTTTTATCAGCATTTCAATGTTAAAACAATCATCCCATAACATTTTTATCAAGTGGACACATTAAGATTTACCTGAATAGTTATCTAGTGCCATGATTCTTAACCAGGGGTGATTTTGGCCCCAGGGGATATCTGTCAACATCTAGAGACTTGTTTTGGTTGTCACAACCTGAGGAGAAACGTACTCCCAACATCTAGCAGACAGAGGTCAGGGATGCTACTAAATATCCCACAAAGCCCAGGACGGCCCCCACAACAACTGCCTACATGTCAGTATTGCCAAGGTGAAGAAACCTCGCTCTAGTGTTTGACATTTAGACTGCTTCCAATTGCTTTACTTTCACAAATAATGCTATAATTAATATTTTAGCACTTATATATGTTTAACATTATAGCACGTATACCTTTTCTTTATTTTGATTTTCAAGAATAAACACTTCGAATTCTTGAGGCTATGGTATAATAAAAAATTATATATTTGGTCTTTGATCCCTGTTCCTGGCACAGAGATCCTATTACCCTTGGAATTTCCTGAGCAACAGGGGTGAGAGGAGCATCTTATGTTTTTCATAACAAATCCCTTCCAACCATACTGGAGTTAGTGCTCATGCGGTAACTCTGGTCAGTACCTGGATAGCTTCAGGATTAGGACTGGTCACCAGAAAAACTAAGCCTTGATTACAGGGTGAGAAATTTCAATCCCATCCCAGATCTTTGGGGAGGAGTAGAGGGCTGAAGATCAAGTTTAATCACCAGTGGCCAAAGATTTAATTAATCAATCATCTCTATATAATGAAACCTCCATAAAAACCCCTAAACGACAGGGTTCAGGGAGATTCTTGGTTGAAGAACACAGGGAGGTGCTGGGAGAGTGCCATGCCTGGAGAGGGTATGGAAGCTCTGTGCCTCTTCCCACACACCTTACCCTTCATAATTCTTCCATGTGGCTATTCCGCAGCCGTATCCTTTACGACAAACTGGTAAATGTAACTCACAGAAACTGAGTTCTGTGACACATTCTAGCAATTATCGCAACTTAGGAGGGGGCAGTGGAAACCCCCAAATTTACAGCCATTTATAAATACTGGCTATAAATGGTCAGAAGTATTGGGACTTGCAACTAGCATCAGAAATGGAGGCAATCTTGTGGAACTGAGTCCTTAATCTGTGGGGTCTATGCTAACTACAGATAGTGTCAGAATTGAAGTGAACTATTGGACACCCACATGGTACCAGAAAAGGCATAATGTATTTGGTGTCAGGAAAAAAAAAAAAACCTAGAGAGGCACTGTCTTAATTTCCTTTCATAAATTTTAATTATCTTTTTTCATTAATGCTTCATTAATATTTTTATAGTATGTATAGTATACCTACTATAATACTCTCAGTAGTTTTGGGGGCTAAGAACGGTTACTGACTTCAAGGAGCTCAATTTTGACCTATCTGTCTTTTCATATCCTCCCTATCACTTCTTAGGATAATAAATTCCATAAATTTACCACGCACTATGTAAAGCAGAGTTTCCTTTTATTTGTCCCTTTCCTTCTCAGAAACCTTCACTGGTTCCCCATCCAGTAAACTCAAACTACTTAACGCCATCCAGGCCAACCTGCCTTTGCATGTGGGATGTATGGGGAAAGATTACACCAAATATACATACTTAAGGGCTGATGGCTGGCTGGGTGCAGTGGCTCACGCCTGTAATCCCAGCACTTTGGGAGGCCGAGGCGGGTGGATCACGAGGGCAGGAGATCAAGACCATCCTGGCAAACACAGTGAAATCCCATCTCTAACTAAAAGTTCTCAACCAGAGGTGACATCGCCTTTAGGGGGAATTTGGAAATATGTAGGCTATTTGGTTGTTTCAATGTCTGGAGGACACCCGTGGCATTGGTAGGTGGGGGCCAGGGATGCTAAGCGTCCTGCAGTGCACGGCACAGCCCTGCACGATGGACACTTGCCAGCAGTGCCCCACTGAGAGGCAGGACAGCTCCAAATACTCTCCCTCACTCTAGGCAGCAAAAGGTCATCTCAGGCACAGACTTGCTGAGTTTCTAATACCAACCATACTCTAACTATGTAAGTGCTTTCAATAGTCACCATGCCTCTATCGTTTCCTTCCAAATTTTTCCTCTTCCTAACTTATGAAGAAATAAATAAACAAAAGTTAACACATCAGATGAAGCAAAATAGTCACTGGGCAAATATTAGTATCTACAGTGACAATTCTATAGCTATAAACAGGCTTAAAATGAGACAGGTTTCATGAAAACATCTATTGCTGATGTAGTTTTGTTGAAATATAGGAAATGAAATTTTATGCGGAATGGGAGCAGGAAGGAGAAAATATTACTAATTTCAATCTGTTTCTATGTTGTCAAAACAGAAAACTGAAACCATGTCAAAGTTATTTATAAATGTACTCACACATCTGGATAGGTAGGTGGGCATTTAACCCTCAAATCCACTTTTACATATACTTCTTCACCAGTTAGGCCTTGGGGGTACAAAACTAAATTGATTTCAGGGGCTCTTTGACCTAAAAGAGGAAAACAAAACTTTTTTTCATAGCTGTAGAGCCAATCATTAATGATTAAGATAATGATCATTTTAGATCAAAAGTTCTACTTTAAAAATATTTGCAATTATATTTTACATAGATTATCTGGCATACTTTCCAAAAGCATGATTTAAAAACAAAACCTGAGCCAGAGAAAATGCATTTTCCTTTTTTAAGTCATCTAAGGAACGAACCAAAATGTTCCACTCAGCTTCCATTCATTCAGATGTTACTGAGTTATTATGTCTGGGTGCTGTCTGGGAGGCTGGGAGTGCAGAGGTAAATTGAGACAGACACAGTCCCAACCAGCTGATACAAACTAGAAGACAAGTGATTTCAAATAGTGATGAGTGCTGTAAATAAAACAAAGCAGAGTAGAGGGACATAGTGGTGGGCAAGGAGAAGATATCTAGACAGGGGGGTTAGGGAAGGACTCTGTGAGCAGGGGAGATTTGAATTGAGATCTGAATACTGAGATATTAACAAATGAAAACCCTTGACAAGGACAGAACTGCATGTTTTCAATCAACTGCTTTTCATCAAATCACCAAATACCCTTGTTCTTCAAGTTATATACCCTTTTTCCAAAGTGCATTTGAAGTAGTTCATATTCTATGTATATAATGAAAAAGAGGAGTCTTGAGAGAAAAAATAATGGCTGAACACTCCCATGGCCCAGGCACCTCACCAACTTTGCAAGGCAGGTGCCATCTCCATTTTACAGATACAGAAGCTCAGGTTCAGGGAGTTTTACATTCTTGCCCACAGATACACAGGGACAGAGCTGGGATTCAAACCCAGCCTTGACTCCAAACCCTGTCTCCTCCCATAAGCCACTCTTTTATTATACCATCCTAAGTTGCTGGGATTGAGCCTTGATTTTTTTCTCCGAATGTCCTGGCAGGCGGGGCAAAAAGAGAAACGTGGTATCATCAGAAAAGAGAAAACCTAAAAATTATTTCAGGGAAGCAAAGTACTTAGCAACACTAAATGCTAACAGAAATTTATTAACATGAACCTTACAAGGAGTACCATATAATAAACACTGTTCTCTTCTACTATGTGTACAAAATTTGTAAGATCACTTCTTATACGGCTTTATAATAATCCTTGACAAATGTGTGGGTCCTTCCATAAAGCATAATTCTGCAAATGTGGTCCCAGGAGGGTTAAGCACTCTTTGGTCCACAGGCCTTTCATCCACTCATTCACCCATCACACATCCATCACCCACATTTGTTAAGCACTGACTCTGTGTCAGGCACTGTGCTTAGTCCACAGAGGTGAGAACACGGATATGGTTCCTGCTCTCAAGGAACTTCAGTCTGGTGGGGGAAAACAAACATCATAAACATGTTAAGTGCAAGTTTAGAGAGTGCTGTTGAAGACATGACATGGTGCTCTCCTTAGCGAATGACTTGGGGTGTGAGGGTATGTAATTAAATGTGGTTATCAAAGAAGAACTATCTGAGGATGTAGCAGGATGTAGCATTGAAGCTAAGACAAGCCAGAGACCAAGCATTCCAGACAAGGAAAAAAAGAGACTCAAAATACATTTGAGAATTATTTCATTCAATAACAATTTTTGAAAGTTTTTCGTTTGTTTTACCAGGCACTGGGCTTGTAGGAATGGCATTTCAAATGAGTGGAAGACAATGACAAATTCAATTGCCTATGTTTGTCTAGCTGCCTAGCTGGAGGAGGAGAGATGCACACGGGGAGGTGGCCTAGGCCCATACTTCGATGGAACGAAGAACTTAAAAAAAAAAACTACTTATATCTTTATTTGATGAAAATTTAAAAATGAAGTCATGAACAAGTTAAAAGTAAACTTTGAAGAATTTGGTTTTTAGTAACATTGGAGCAGAGGGGGGAAAAAAAACCCCACAGGGACCATAACACAAAAAAAAGGTCATTTTGACTCTATTCACATTTTAAAAATCACATAAATTATGTAAACAAATGCATATGATTAGGAGAAAATATATGCATTATATGACCCAAAATGCTAATTTTCTTAAGATATTTAGCTCTTACAAATAAACAAGAAAATGGACCACAGGGTGGAAAAGTAGACCAAAGAGCATGAGCAGTTCACAGGAAAAGAAAAATCAACGGTTTGTAAACAAAGGTGTTCTAGATAATTTATAAATAAATAAAAATGAAAATGAGATATGTTTCCTTTATCTGGCAAAGATGAAAAAGTCTAACACATATAGTATTGTTGAAGATAAAGGAAAACAAACACCACCATACACTACTGGCGGATCCAGGGATTGAAGCAAGTTTTTTGGAGGGATGTTTCCAAAAGCTATCCAATTACAAATGAGCAGACCTTTTGCTGTTGTGGAAAGCTAGCCAAAATAAGTTAGCAATTTGTAACTATCTATAAATTATAGATACTTTAAACTGGCAGTATCCAAACTTTTTACAAACGCAAAAGGTTTTAGCATGCACCTCAAAATGTTATTTATAAATGATATACATACACTACTAAACTGAAATTTATATGACAACACATCCCCACTAAAAGAAGTTGGAAAAAATATCTAACCTGAATTTATTGGCAGTAAATTTAGCCTGGACTAACATGAGGTTAGTAATAGTGTTTATCTGTTCAGTGTGAAATTTGAGTATTTCTGTGTTTCATTGTGTTTGATTTTCGATGCTGCCCCAGACACTGAGGAAGGTATTAGGTAACGTGTGTAATGTGCACACATAAACGTGAAAAGAAGCACTTCTGAGTTCTGAAACCCATCAAGTTTTGGATAAAAGGCTGGGCATGGTGGCTTACACCTGTAATCCCAGCATTTTGGGAGGCGAGGCGGGAGGATCACTTGAGGTCAGGAGTTCGAGACCAGCCTGGCCAACATAATGAAACTCCGTCTCTACTAAAAATACAAAAATTACTCACGTGTGGAGGCAGACACCTGTAATCCCAGCTGCTCGGGAGGCTGAGGCACAAGAATCGCTTGAACCTGGGAGGTGGAGGTTGCAATGAGCTAAGATTGCACCACTGCACTCCAGCCTGGGTGACAGAGAGAAACTCCCTCTCAATAAAGAGTTGTGGATAAAGGATTTCGGACCTGCATCACTTTTCCCTGGCAAATAGCAGGTGATAATAAGTGCTTGTTGAATGACTAAACTCTGATTCATCCTTGGGACCATCAATTACTTGCCTGCCGGGCCTATGAATGTGTTGAGGCCATTTGCCCTGTGTACAACAGGCCACAGACAGCTATTTAAATTCTTCTGCCTGCCTTCTATAGTTTTTGCTTTGGTTTGCCTAGTCTTCCATCTTGTTATGAAAGCCACCAGCTATAAATTCTTGGGGTTACCAATATCCCGACCTAAAAGAAGTTGCTTTTTTTCTTCCATTTTTCTGCAGCCCCAGGAGCAGACAACTAAGCTTGTATAAAGTAAACAAACTGGTTCAGAACGAAGCCTTAGGGACTTTGTGTTGAGTCTGGTGTACACTTCGAGACACCTATTTTGGCTGCCTGTTGGGCCTACTTCCTGATTCTCAATGTTTGGGAACATCGAAGTTGCCCAATCACCAACTTCTGTCATGTCAAGGGGAATATTTATACTTTTACTATTTCGGGTTACAAGTAACTTCATATTAAGCATTAGAAAAGTAAGCTCCCTGAAGGCAAGGATTTTTGTCTGTTTTGCCCATAGCTGTATTCCTAACGCCTAAAACAAATTTCACGAAGGAAGAAGAACCCTGAGTTTGAGGGAGAATATTTTGCCCTGATAGCTCCAGCAGATGGTATTTATTGAGGAAATCCTGGATGTGTAGATAAAGCAGATGTTGTGAAATGCCAGAGTTAAAAGCAGATGAAGAGGCCAGGCGCGGTGGCTCACGCCTGTAATCCCAGCACTTTCAGAGGCCAAGGTGAGAGGACTGCATGAGCTCAGGAACTTGATACCAGCCCTGGCAACAGAGCAAGACTCTGTCTCTATAAAAAATTTAAAAAATTAACCAGGTATAGTGGCATGTGCCTGTAGTCCCAGCTACTTGACAGGCTGAGGCAGAAGGACTGCTTAAGAATAGGCTGCAGTGAGCCGTGATCATGCTCCTGCACTCCCGCCTCGGTGACAGAGCAAGACCCTGTCTCAAAAAAAAAAAAAAAAAAAGCAGATGAAGTTAGAAGTATGTTTTAAATGATAATATAATAACATTCAGAAACAGTTTGGTAGATCAACTCTTCAAGGATGGGGAAAAAACTGTCAGTATAAATAATTTATAATGTGCCTTAATTTCCAGACAAAAAGGCAAAATAATATTTTAAAGGCAAAATAATATTTTAAACAAAATGCCATTTTAAAAAGTCTAAAGCAAGCTGGTTCAACCCGAGGCCCATGGGACGCATGCAGCCCTGTATGGCGTTGACTGTGGCCCAACACACATTCGTCAACTTTCTTAAAACATTGAGGGTTTTTTTTTGCGATTTTTTTTTTTTTTTTTTAGATGATCAGCTATCGTTAGTGTTAGTGTATTTTTTGTGGCCCGGGGAAGCCAAAAGATTGGACACTCCTGCTCTAGACTCAGTCTAGAACCCTCTCTCCACTACAGCTAAGATGAATGTGTGCTATATTCTGAGCTAAATGTCTTAGAGGAAGGTGCAGACGTATGCAAAGATCCCCCGTATCGGAAAACACAGTGAGGATACCTGGGGAGTACAGCGGGAATTGTGCGGCGTGCAGATTTGAATGCATGTATGAAACGAGAATTCTGATTGAGGACGTTAAGGCCTGTGCGAGCGCCCAAAAAGCGTTCTCAGAACAAAGTAGCAACGGGTGCGTATGAATGTGCTGTTGTATCATCCGCGATGGCTTTCGGGGGGAAAAAGGACAAGGTTGGAAGGAGGCAGATACATTACGGGATGTAGACAGGAATAAGAAGCAGTGCCAGGTAAGAGAGAGGAATCCCGGGGAATTCCTCTGGGGAAATCATGGGGAAAGGGCTGTGGAAGAATTCGGCCTAGGTGGGATTCTGGAGACCAGCTGCAGGTGCAAGAACTAAAAGTGAGCACGGGTGGAACCTGAGGGATGAAAGACTGCACGATCTTAAAGCGGCGGCCCTATCTGGAAGTGTCTGGGCTTTGGCCCAGGGCCGGGGGAGGCCAGGGCATACCAGCCCGGGCCTGACAAGCCACGTTCCTACCGGTCCGCAAGCGTCCGGCCGCAGGTCTTGGAAGTCCGCGCCATAGATGGCCTCCAGGGCCTGTAGTTCGTGGTCCTGTCGTTGCGGGTAGCTCTCCGGAGGCTCGTCCCGGCCGCGCCCGGGGCCCCACGGCCCCAGCCATGGCAGCGCTGCGCCCAAGGCGGGGCGGCCTTGCCGGGGCGGCGGTGGGC
>NW_016803181.1:369101-390096 GCF_001698545.2 Rhinopithecus bieti
AGACTGCACGATCTTAAAGCGGCGGCCCTATCTGGAAGTGTCTGGGCTTTGGCCCAGGGCCGGGGGAGGCCAGGGCATACCAGCCCGGGCCTGACAAGCCACGTTCCTACCGGTCCGCAAGCGTCCGGCCGCAGGTCTTGGAAGTCCGCGCCATAGATGGCCTCCAGGGCCTGTAGTTCGTGGTCCTGTCGTTGCGGGTAGCTCTCCGGAGGCTCGTCCCGGCCGCGCCCGGGGGCCCCACGGCCCCCAGCCATGGCAGCGCTGCGCCCAAGGCGGGGCGGCCTTGCCGGGGCGGCGGTGGGCCCCCGGCAGCCTGCGGGGCGGGGCTCCGCGCTGGAAACGGGCTCGTGGGCGGGGTTCCGCGCCGGGCTCTGGCTGTGGGCGAGACTCCGCGCGGGAGAAGGACTCGTGGGCGGGGCTCGACGCCGCCGGGCGGGGCCAGGCTAGGGGGACGGGCCGTGGGCGGAGCTGCGCGTCGGGAGCCAGCTCTGGAGGCTCCAGAGGCCCAGGCGAAGGAAGAGGGCCGCAGGACAGCTTTGCCCACATCCTGCTGGGAGAAGGGGAGCAGAGGAACTCCACGAAAGTAAGAAATGAATCACACAGATAGGAATGAAAACGCCACATTGTATAGTTTTCACGAAACAAGTATCTTTAACAGAAGTGCTTGCTGGAACTTCTCCACCCTGGCATTTTTTTTTGGCGGAGTTTCGGCTCTTGTTCCCCAGGCGGGAGTGCAGTGGTGCGATCTCGGCTCACTGCAGCCTCCGCCTCCCGGGTTCAAGCGATTCTCCCGCCTCAGCCTCCAGAGTAGCTGAGACTACAGGCGCACACCACCACGCCCGGCTAATTTTTGTATTTTTCGTAGAGACGGTATTTCACCATGTTGGCCAAGATGTTCTCGATCTCCTGACCTTGTGATCCGCTCTCCTTGGCCTCCCAAAGTGCTGGGATTACGGGCATGAGCCACCGCGCCTGGCCAGGAAACTCTTAAAGGGCAGACGTCGATGAGTTCTGAAGTCACTTCTAGTTTCAACTTGAACCTCCTCAGAACAAGACTACTGGGAGTAAAAATTGTGACCGCCCCCCCACTCTCCTTCCTCCACTTTAGTACCCCCAAACTTACTCTCTTAACCACAGATTCAACACTCCCACGTATGTTCTCTGTCTCTACATTCCACAGCTTTGGGGAATTTTCAAGTACCACCTTGAAAATTTAACTGAAAACTGTCTTTCCACTCAGGCATCTTTGTGAGCTACCTTCCCATGAAGAGAATTATGTTCCCTTCCCAGTTCACTCAATGTGAATTTAGGGAGTCTTTGTGTTATATCCTGCCTCGAGTCGTCGTTTTTCAAGTTTATAAAATAACCTGTCTACCCAGACATTGTTATTGCATTTCATCTTCAGTAATTTACTAATGCTGCATGTCCATTTAGAATAATCCTATTGTACTAACCCAAGTTAGGTTTAAGTGACATGTTTCTTCTGTCTACCTTGCTTACTCCTCCACTGTTCACTAAATAATGATTGTTTAAATACCTTGCTGCCATTTATCCACTCAGTTCTGGCCAGATAACTGCACTACCTTGACCCAAGGCCAATTTAAATCATCATCTTCCCTCTGCTGGAGACCCGTTCCTTCTCCAGTGATCTCTGACTAGGCAAATGGCACCAGCCAACTGAGTGGGATTCTGAATTCCCTTTCTCTCAACTCACATCCAAATAGTCACCACTTCTTCTGTCCATCCGCTACACTCTAACCCATTGCCACTAACTTAGTTCAGGCTACTGTCACCAATTCCCTGGGTTACTTCAATAGCTCTCTTAATTAGTCACTATCTTCATTCTTGTGCCACATTAAGCTATTCTTCCTATTGCAGTCAGAGTAATGTTTCTAAATTGCAAATATGGCCATTGCACTCTAATCCTTAAAATTATTCCATTTCTCTATTAGTCTTTTTTTTTTTAAATTTTTTAAACCTATATTTATGAAAATGTCAAACATACATAGAAGTAAACTCCTCTGTACTCATCATCCAGCTTCAACAACTATAGATATTTTGTCAATCTTATTTCATCTCTTCTCTCCATCCCTCAGGAGTGTTTTTTAAATCTCAATCATATAATTTTAAAAAATAAATACCTAAGTATATATCTCTAACTAGAAAAGGAACCAACATAACACACTACTAACCTTATGCCCTAAACATGTAACCATTTGGCCAGGTACAGTGGCTCACACCTGTAATCCCAGCACAAGGTGGAGGATCACTTGAGGCCAGGAGTTTGAGACCAGCCTGGGCAACATAGTGAGGCCCCATCTCTACAAAAAATAAAATAAAAAATTAGCTGGACAAGGTGACATGTAGTCCCAGTTACACAGGAGGCTGTGTGGGAGGATGGCTTGAGCCCAGGAGTCCAAGGCTGCAGTGAGCTATGACTGCACCACTGCGCTCCAATTTCGGCAACAGAGTAAGACGTTATCTCTTAAAAAAAATTAACAATTTCTTAATATCATTTAATACCTAATTTATGTTCAAATATTTCCATTGTATAAAATTAGAATCTATACTGGATGCTGGACCTATAAAAGATACAATTAAAACAAACAGCAAAATTTGAAAGGAGTCTGTGGATTAGATAGCAGTATTATACCACTGTTGATTTTCTAACTTTGTTGTACTGTTGACATGTAGAATAGTGTCTTCCTTCTTAGGAAATTTCCAATGCAGCATTAAGGGGGCAGTGATGTATTAAATATGCAGTTAGCTCCCAAATGATTCAGGAAAAAGAAGAGAGATGATGCTAAATCAAATATGGAATGTTGAACATTGGAGAATTTAGGTGAAGGATATATGAGAGCTTTTCGAATGACTCTTGAAACTTTTATGTAAGTTGGAAATTATTTTAAAGTCAAACTTCAAAACAAAAATGAAAAGAAATCATCAAAGTGTTTTCCAAAGTGGTTGTACCATTTTATATTCCCATCAGTTTATGGGAGTTTCAGTTGTTCCACCTCTTTGCCAGTAATTGGTATTGTATTGTTTTTAATCTTAAACATAGTAATTGGTGCTTAGTAGTTTCTCAGTGTGTCTTAACTTGCATTTTCCTAATGATTAATGATGTTGGGCATCTTTTCACATGATTATTTCCCAGTCATATATCTTCTGTCTTCTGTTTTTGTTCACATCTTTGGTGCATTTAAAAATTTTGTTTTGTTTTCTTACTAACTTTTGAGAAATATTTTATATTCTGGACATGTCTTTTTTTTTTTTTTTTTTCTGAGATGGAATCTCGCTGTGTCATCCAGGCTGGAGTGCAGTGGCACGATTGCGCTCACTGCAACCTCTGCCTCCCGGGTTCAAGCAGTTCTCCTGCCTCAGCTTCCTGAGTAGCTGGGATTACAGGCACATGCCACCACACCCTGCTAATTTTTGTATTTTTAGTAGAGACGGGGTTTCACCATGTTGTCCAGGCTGGTCTTGAACTCCTGAACTCATGATCCGCTCACCTTGGCCTCCCAAAGTGCTGGAATTACAGGTGTGAGCCACTGCACCAGGCCGGACATGTCTTTTATCAGATATATGATAGGCAAAAATATTCATCCGGTCTGTGGCTTGCTTTTTCATTCTCTTAACTGTATTTCAAAGAGCATGTTTCTTACTTTAGAGAACATTTAATTTGTCATTTTTCTTATATGAATTATATTTTATAGTCATATCTAAGAAATATTCACCTATCCCAAGGCCACAAAGGTTTTCTTCTATGTCTTCATCTAAATAGTGTTAGATTTTACCTTTTGGCCTATCATCCATTTTAGTTAAAAACTTAAGCATATACCTGTTATATGAAACAGCAATTCCATCCCAGGCATTTACGCAAGAGAAACAAAAGCGTATGTCCATACAATGACTTGTATGTAAATATTCATAGCACCTTAATTTGTAATATCCCAAACTGGAAACAAACCAAATGCCCATCAACACAAGATGGACATATTGAGGTATAAACAAATTGAGGTATATCAGTACAATGAAATACTATTCAGCAATAAAAAGAAATACATTATAGATATAGCAACAACATAGACAAACTCAAAATAATTATGCTTAGTGAAAGAAGCCAGATGTAGAGTACATACTACATAATTCCATTTATATAAAATTCTGAAAAATACAAATTTGGTAACAGAAAGAAGATAAGTGGTTGCCTGGGGATAGGGAGGACACAGAAGAGCCAGGTGGAGGGATTAAAGAGGAACAAGAAGAAACTCTTGGTAGTGATGTATGTATACATTCATTATTTTGATTGTGGTGATCATTTCACAAGTCTGTGCATATATCAAAACTTATCAAACTGTGCAATTTAAATATATGCAATGTGTTTGTTACATGTCTATTACACCTTAATAAACTGTTACATGAAAAAAGAAAAGGTCATTTTGTTTTGTTTTGTTATGTTTACAGTGGTTTGTTTGAATCAAAATTCAGACAAGGTTCACACATTGCATTTGGTTGCTGTATGTGCAATACAGGGTTAACTGAGCAGGCTTGGGATGTATACACTCTGTATATTTAAAAGAAAAGATTGACCCTTGACTGGCTCCTGGGAGATAACCTCTAAGTCCTTGAGACATTCTGCCTCATAAGAATGTCTTTGTATACTTGGGGTTCACAAACCAACTCATCAGGACACTCCAACATTTCCTTATTATCCAAGTACTTCCTAAACCTTTAGATCAGTACTCCAAAGAAGAGTCTCTAATCCTATATGTCCTCCTTGCTCCCCCAAACTACATCTCCCGGTCTTGCTGCTTGCCCTTGACGTTCCAAAGAGAAGCTCTCAGATTTCGATCACAGTGTCCTAAATTTTAAAACTGCAAGCCCTTTCCCCTTCATTCTTGAAAGATATTTTCATTGAATATAGAATTCTGGGCCAACAGTTATTTTCTTTCAGTACTTGACAAATATTGTGCCATTTCTCTCTGACCTACATGGTTTCAGTGAGAAATCTGTTATCAATCACATTGTTTTCCCAGTAAAGGTAATGTAGCACTCCTCTTTGGCTACTTTCAAGATAGCTTTTTGTTGTTATTGTTTTGTTTTGTTTTGTTTTGAGACTGAGTCTCGCTCTGTTGCCCAGGCTGGAGTGCAGTGGTGCGATCTCAGCTCACTGCAACCTCCACCTCCCGGGTTCAAACAATTCTCCTGCCTCAGCCTCCCAAGTAGCTGAGACAACAGGCACACGCCACCCCGCCCGGCTAATTTTTTTTTTTTTTTTTTTTGTATTTTAGTAGAGACAGGGTTTCACCATGTTGCCAAGGCTGGTACAACTCCTGGGCTCAGGCAATCCGCCCACCTCGGCCTCCCAAAGTGTTGGGATTACAGGCGTGAGCCACCGTGCCCGGCCCTCAAGATAGTTTTCCATGTCTGAGTTTTCAGAAGTTTGATTATGACATGTCTTGTAAATTTTATTGGGCTTATTCTGTTTAGAATTTGCTTAACTTCTTGAATCTCTAGGCTTATTATTTTTGCCAAATATGGGAAGTTTCCAGCCATTACTTCTTTGAATACTTTTCCAGCCAACCCCTGTCTCCCCTTATGGGAGGTAAAGGCACTTGTTCTTGCAGCATGCTGTGACTTGGCAGCCAGGAGCAGAGAGGCAACACTGTTCCTGCTGCTCAAGAAAGTCTGAAATAAAAATTGTTAGTGACTTTTGCATTACTTTGTGAGTGTTTGTGTGCATTTACATATTTCTGTACCCGAATGAGTCTTGCCCTTTAAATTTTGGAATCAGTATATACCTTTATTCCACAGCCGTGTCATTACTTCCAAGTCAGACTATGAGTCATAGTATTTTATATCCATATTCCACCTTTTACTAAAGAATATTACTACCTTAATCACTTAATTCATCAGAATTGGTCTTAGATAACTTTTGGCTCTTTAAAATAAATCCAATTTATTCTTAAAGGACATATTTATTATGATAAGTGATACAGAAAAAAACTGTGTCAGCTTCCAAAATTAATTATAAAAGAGAAGTCCTAAAAAGGTGCTGAGAAGTCATGATAATCTTCAGCAGTTAAATACCTTCCCAAGGTGACTCCTTTGAAGGTGATGATACTCATGGATATTTTAGTTTGACATATTTGCTATTAAAAATTAGCCTTGGCTAGCTGGGCATGGTGGCTCATGCCTGTAATCCCAGCACTTTGGGAGGCCAAGGCGGGCGGATCACGAGGTCAGGAAATCGAGACCATCATGGGTAACACGGTGAAACCCCGTCTCTACTAAAATACAAAACAAAATTACCGGGCATGGTGGCGGGTGCCTGTAGTCCCCAGCTACTTGGGAGGCTGAGGTGGGAGAATGGTGTGAACCCGGGAGGTGGAACTTGCAGTGAGTCGAGATCGCACCACTGCACTCCAGCCTGGGCAACAGAGCAAGACTCTGTCTCAAAAAAATTAGTCTGGGCCAGGCACAGTTTCTCACACCTATAGTCCCAGCACTCTGGGAGGCCAAGGTAAGTGGGTTGCTTGAGCCCAGGAGTTTCAGACCAGCCTGGGCAGCATGGCAGAAACTTGTCTCTACAAAAAATATAAAAATTAGCCAGGCATGGTGGAATGCACCTGTAGTACCAGCTACTTGGGAGGTTGAAGTGGGAGGATTGCTTAAGCCCAGGAGGTCGAGGCTGCAATGAGCTGTGATTGCACCACTGCACTCCAGCCTGAGTGACAGAGCAAGATTCTGTCTCAAATAAAATGAAATAAAATTAAAAATTTGTCTGTTTGCTTTATGATCACTATGTGTGTGTGTCTGTGTGTATGTGACTATTGAGGCTTCCTGGAGAGGGAGGGAAGGAATATTCAACTTCCCCCTTCCCAGATATTCTTGATTAATTTAATAGGAAGTCTGTAGGTACAAGGACTACTAGAAACTGCTGATATACCTTCTAATGCCGTTTTCCTGGGAAACTACATTAGGAGATATATTCATAGATTCATATCAGTAGAAAACTGTTTCCCAATCCACATATTGGGATAATTTGGAATACAGGAAGGGCTGTCTTACTGTCTTTTAAACAGATAATTGCTTTGGATGGTAATTTAACATGCCCAAAACTAAGAACCGTAAAAAGTAAACATATTTAGCTCAATGATGTAAAGGCTAAATTCTGGACTTCTAAATCTTCAAGTCAAAATTCCCCCAAAGCCACTCTGTCCTTTGTTAATTGCAAAATAAGTGAATTTTTTTTTCATTTTTGAAATATAAAGCTTGTATTTTATTTAAATCTATAGAGAGAATGTTTTAAAATCTTGGATGGTGACTTTTCCCCTTTGTGATATTTGATTTCTTTAAACATCAACAAACAGGAATTGATCTTATATAGTTACCCTTTATTGATGGCCTACAATGTATCAGACACTGTCAGAGGTTTTTATTGATTCAATATTTTGTTGTCCTCAAAACAGCCTTGCAAAATAGACATCTTTATCTCTAGTAGAGGAGAAAACTGAGTTTACAGAGGTCAAGTACCTGCCCAGTGTTACTTGAACACAGTTGGAATGGTTCATCTTAAATGGTTCTATCTTCAAGAAGATAGTCATCTACTTGAAGCAGTGCATCAGCATCAGCGAGGAGATAACCTGTGACTACGAGTTCCCCCATCGAAGATATCAAGATCCCCTGCCTCTGTAGCTCTGAGAACTGCCGGGGACCCTCAACTAGGTCCTGGTGCCAGACTCAAAGGATGTCAGCCGCAGCCTGGGGCTCTGGAGCATGCAGCCCATGGCCCAGGGTCCCAGCCCCACCGCCTGCCCCCATTTCAGGTGCTGTCCTCTATCCAGTGGCCATGTCAGGGCCTGGAACCCCCACACTACACCCAGGAGCCCCTAGCTCCGGCCCCTCAGCAGGAATGGGCTTCTCTATCATTCAGCCCACATCTCTCTCATTTTTAAAAAATGCCCCTTTCAGAATTTTGTTTAATTTCAACATCAGCTTGTCTCTCCATCTCTCTTCCTCTTTCTCTCTTTTCTCTTTCTGGTGGTTATCCTTGGCCTCTTACCGTCAATGCTGCTACATTGTTTTGTCTTCTCTATTTTCTTCCTCATTGTGAGAAAAGATATTTTAACCATTAAAACCCATAACAACAACAACAACAAAATATTCAAGAGGTACAACTGACATCAATATTCATACTCCCTTATCTCTCCATATTAGGTTCTTTATCTTGAGAGCGTTAGTAGAAACCTGTGTAAAGAGACACTCTAGGTCTCCAAGAAAAGACAAATGGGTTATTGCCTATCCCAAGCTTAAGTACTCTCCAAAATACTGTTTCAACAACATAAGTTTATCAGAGACCAATATGCTTTTTTTGACATGAAAAGCCCAATAGTTTAATTCAAAGATGCCCAGAGGCTCTACTATCAGCTACCACTTTCATTTTACAAGGACATAGGATATCCTTATTGCCACTACTAATATACACAGAAAATTTTTAAAGTCCTGACTTAAAACCTTCCATTCCCCAGAAATACAATCTGTGCTCTCTTAAATATGCAGGCCCCAATTTTCATAACAACGTCTGCCAGGATAGGCTGGGTTATGCTGTGATAATAAGCAACTCCAAAAATCATGATTGCTTATACAACAAAGTTTTATTTCTTATTCACACAAACTTCTTGTGTGTCTGGGTAGTTCTCCAGGGCATTTGCCCTCCCATATGGTGACTGAGACATAGACTACTTCAATCTTTTGGCTCTTCCATTTCAACATAAAGCTCCTTCCACAATTGCAATGGCAGAACAGAAGAGAGATTTGAGGATCACAAACAACTTTTCACTGCCTTAGCCCACAAGTGACTTGTCACTTTTGCTCACATTAGTCATAATAGTCACATGACCCTGCCCACCTGCAAAGGCAGCCGAGAAATATAGTCTTCTGTATGCCTGGAAGAAGAGGAAAATGAGATATTGTTGAATATTAGTAATGTCTACACAATAATCTGCATTATCTATGTCTTTTTACACTGGCATAGACATAGCCATTTGGAAACAGAGCTGCTTATTCCAGATGGGTAGCCAAGGGCCATAAAAACTCCTCTTTTCTCAGCATGCTGCTGCTTGGGCTTACCAACACAAAATCCTTCCTTTTCTCCAGCTCTTCTCTTCTCTCCCTGTTTAGTAAGAGGCCACATGGGGGCATATGAGGGTGTGTGATGGGGAGCCAGAGTGGGGAGGAAGAAGAAAGGCACATAAAACCTTTACGTTCCCCAACTACCTCTGTCTTTGCAATGATCCTAAATCCTATTCCAACTCTTCTTCCCTCCATCCAGCCCTCCTCCTGCTCTTCAATAAATATCTAAGAAAGTTGGAATTGGGAATTCTTCTGAATACAAAGGTAAGACAAGTGATTATCACCTAAACAAGGTTAAGTACTTGTTGGAAAAGTACTTGTTAGCACCTATGTGATTTTGCCTATCACTGCACCACAAAAGTATAAGAGAAAAACAGAGAAGGAAAGAGGTTTTTTCTTTTTTCTTTTCTTTTTTTTTTAATTACCTATGGCATTAGGGTTCTCCAGAGAAACAGAACCAATAGAATAAAAAGACATATAGAAAGAGATTTATTACAAAAAATTGGTTCATGCAGTTACGGAGGCTGGAGGCTGACAAGTCCCAAGATCTGCAGTTGGCAATCTGGAGACCCAGGAGAACTGATGGTGTAGTTCTAGTCCAAGTCGAAAGGCCTGACAACCAGGACAGCCATTACTGTTGTTTCAGTTCAAAAGCCAGGAGGCTCAAGACTCAGGAAGAGCTGATGTTTCAGTTCAAGTCCAAAGGCAGGAAACAGCCACCGTCCCAGTTTGAAGGCAGTCAGGCAGAGGGAATCCTCTCTACTCAGCTTTTTTGTTCTAATTTGGCCTTCAACCATTCGGACAAGGCCCATCCACATGGGGCAGGATAGTCTGCTTTACTCGGTCTACCCATTCAAATGTTAATCTTATCTTAGAAACACCTTCACAGATACACCCGGAAATGATGTTTTCCTACCTATTTGGGCATCCCTTAACCCAGTCAAGTTGGCACATATAATTAACTATCATGACAACGAAAACTTTGGAAACACAAGGTGCCTGTAGGTTGGGAGGATACCTTCTTATACTATTCATTACAGGAGAGGACTGGGAGGAAAAATTACTTTTAACAGCATTATCTAGAGTGAGAGATTGCCTAGGTTTTACTGTACTCCATTTCCCATTAACTGCTTTGGTTGTAGTTTCAGAAAGTTTTGAATAAAAATTAGCTAGCACATAAATGTGTTGGCCGGTAATTCTAATCACCTGTCTTCACCTATGGCTGTGTAGCTGATTGCTGCCAGGTGTTAACACTTACCAGCTCATATCAATGTAACACCTACTATGGTCTGAATGTTTGTGTCCCCAGCCCCCCAAATTCATATATTGAAACCTCATCATCAATGTGATGGTATTAGGGGATGGGATCTTTGGGAGGTAATTAGATCATGAGGGCTCTGGTGCCATAGATGAGATTAGTGCCTTTATAAAAAAAAGAAGCACTAATAGGAACCAGGTGTTTTAATGTGTGCCTGTAGTCCCAACTACTTGGGAGGCTGAGGTGGGAGGACCGCTCAAGCCCGGAGTTTGAGGCTAGCCTGGGCAACATGGTAAAACCCCTGTCTCTATAAAATGACATGAAATGAAATGAAATAAAATAAATAGAGGTACTAATAAAAAAGGCACCCTTCTACCACATGAGGAGACAGATAGAAGGCACTGTTTGTGAACCAAAAGCAATCCCTCAACAGGCACTGAATATGCCAGTACCTTGAACCTGGACTTCCCAGCCTTCAGAACTATGAGAAATAAACTTCTGTTTTTCATAAGCTGCCCTGTGTAAGGTATTTTGAACTACTATAGTCTGAACTACTATAGACTTAGACAATACCTGTACATGGTAAGTAATTGAAATGGACTGTAATTTATCTGTTTTTTGACCTTTTCAGGTTTAATTTCAGAAAAAAATTTGAAAGGGTACATTTTAGTTTTTGTTTTGTTCTGTTTTTTTGAGATAGAGTTTCACTCTGTTGCCCAGGCTGGAGTGCAATGGCAATATTGGCTCACTGCAACCTCTGCCCCTGGGTTCAAGTGATTCTCCTGCCTCAGCCTTCCGAGTAGCTGGGGTTATAGACACCTGCCACCACACCCGGCTAATTTTTGTACTTTTAGCAGAGACGAGGTTTCGCCATGTTGGCCAGGCTGGTCTCGAATTCCTGACGTCAGGTGATCCACTCGCCTCAGCCTCCCAAAATGCTAAGATTACAGGTGTGAGCCAACATGCCCGGCCTGAAATGGTACATTTTTTTTTCTCTTTTTTTACAAAAGGAAAATATATCTTAACATTATGGGAGATTATATTTTCCTTAAATGACTGCAATATTTCTACTATCTCTCATTCCACATGCTCTTCTTATAATGTGCCCAACACTCCTCCCATTTAGTGCCCCTTTACTTAAATATGGTGTGTTTGTAGCTGCTTCAACAAGTAGAGGACAGTGGAAGTGACACTGTACAACCTCTAAGATTAGGTCATAAAAGTCAGTGCAAGTTTGTCTGAGTCTGAGTGCAGTGGTGTTTACAACTGATTGATCACAACTACTTTACAGATTTCTTTGTTCCTTCTCCACTACCACTGCTTCACTTGGCTAACCTAAAAAGAAAGAGAGAGAGAAAAAAAAGTATCAGTGCAGCTTCTGCCTTGTCCTCTTGGGACTCCTGTCTCTCTTGGCATGCTCACTTTTGGAGCATAACTGCCAGGCTGTGAGGAAGCCAAACAGCCACATGGAGAGGCCACACACAGATGTTCCAGCTGAGTTCCCAGTCAACAGCCAACATCGACTGTCAGACATGTGAGTGAACAAGCCTTCAGATCCCAGACCCAGGCAGCAACTCTGAGCTACACTTGTGGAGTCATGCTCTAAGCCACTAAATTTGTAATGGTTTGTCGTGCAGTGGTAGATGACCAGTTATAAAAAACACTACTATAGACATTTAATACATATTTAAATTGTGTCCAATCTTTGACATCACAAATTTTAAGATCTTCTCACTCATCCTTAAAAAAAACTCACACAGCACACAACTATTAAGAATTATGCCACTCTATTCCTGTCCTTAGCCCTTCATTTTTGAGAGGCAATCCTTTCTCAAGTCTGAGAATCATGGTGATCTCAGCTGATTGGGTTATTTCTTGATTCTACTAACCATATACCCTAACACCAATTGAGGGGTTGTTGAGAATTTAGCGATATCTTATCAGAATGAAAACGTGAGAGCGGTTTCTTGCTTTCTCCATTCTTTACACCTGCAAAACTGATTCTTTTCTATACCTTTATCCCAACTCTTACTAGTTTTGAATTCGGGACGGAGGGTGAAGGTAGGTAAAGGGGTATTTTTATAACTGTTATCAAGCAACTCTATTTACACACATTCTTCAACCCTTCCTCAATGAGCATGCTGGATGTTGGTGAATTATTATAATTTTTGGTTTCTAATGATTATAGTGTAAAGGTTTTCATCTTGAAAACTATATTTGGACTCCTGGAACTAATGTTAACCGCTGGTAATGGCGTTCTTGGGGGAAAAACACAATTAGTGTAATTAGTAATTTTCTGTCTTTTTCTCTCTCCCCTTTTTGGTCTCCAAAATGTTTAAAATAATTCTCACATAGATTACTATGTGAAGGTATTGTGAGACTCCAAATATGTACAAGAAACGGATTTTTTTACGCTTTCAAGAGTAAATAAGGGTTACCAGTGAAAAGGAAATAGCCATATTGTGCCAGGATCATCCTTGGGGCAACCAAGGAAGAACTGTAATTTTAATCAATTCTTGAGTTACTGTCCTTTGTCCCAGTGCCATAATCAACATGTCAAAGTCTTCTACCATGTACCTCACTTATTAAAAAGAAATGAGTTTACATAAAGTCTACCACGCATCTTTTTTCTCTTTACCCCAGACCCTCTCTCTGCATCCATACAGTTTCCTCTCCCACTTGGCATCTCTTACTTTACCATTTCTTCTTGCTTACTTGACTATCCCAGCTCCCAACCTTTTCTGTCCTGGAATCCACTAGGCCTGGGTTATACTGTGTACAATGTACAAATGATACACAATAAAAAGGCCCAGGAAACCATGCACTGAGTTTCTATATTTCATTTTTCTTAAATGCTCCAGCTACACCCAAGGCCTGACTGAGGGGCCGGGAGACTGGGCTTCCAGCCCAGGTGGCAGGGACGTGTAATTCTAACACCGCACGCAGCCCCTGCTGAGGAGATACAGAGGAGTAACGACAGTTAATAGTAAATGGAGCGAAGCCCCGGGAGGTGTAGCGAGCGTGTCCACGACAGCCAGTCACGGATCCTCCGGCCACCCACGCTTCCAGCCGAGACAGTCACGCTCCGCGGGGCCAAGATGGCGCCCTCCCCGCGGCAGCCTGGGCGCGAGAGGTGGGGCCGCGAGTGCCACGTGACCATCCTCGCCAGCCGCGCGTCCCCGGCTGCCCCAGGCGCGCACCAAGAGTCTAGCAGCCGCGCAGACAGTGCCACTGCCCGGTTGGGGGCGTCCTCCCTCTTCCACGCCTGGCTGTCAAGCTCTGTTCTAGCGGCCAAGGGCCCGAGGTGGGCTAGGAAAGGGGGCGCCCAGCCATGCAGAGGCAAAAAGGCGCTGCGGAACGGGGTCCCCGCTACCGGTGCTGAGGCAGGAGGTCGGAGCCCCCAATGAGGGGCTGGGAAGCAGGACCCAGCACGGGCGTCTTGTCGGGAGGCTGGGCGCGCAGGGCCAGGCTGCTGTGGGCACTCAGGGCTTTCCACCCAAGCCATGGGCGCTGTCGGGCACTCGGGGGTCCCCTTGTGGCTCCGGCCACTCGGCGTGGGCATTTCGTTGGCTTCACATCGCCATCCAGCCTCGAAGCCAGCAGGACTGAAAAATAGCTTCGGCCAGACGTTCTCCTCCCGCTAAGGAGAAGGGCCGAGTGCGTCAGCCCGAGGGGACTGGAGAGGGATGCCCTAGCCCTCGGGGACGGAGGACCCGCGGTTGAAGGAGGCAGCGGGAGCGGAGAGCGCCCTCCTTGACCATCGAATGCCTCCTTCTGTGTTTCCATTCCTGCCGAGTAGGCTGGGCCACGCTGACCACCCTGGAGGAGGGACGGACGACGCTCGGCGGGCTCTGACCGTGCCGCCTTCATGTGGCTGCTGACGGGGATCCAGGAGGGAGTGGGCATGGGGCGCAGCCGCTCCTCCCTCCCTCCCCGCCTCCTGGGCGCCGGGGTTGGCGATGTGGAGACCTGAGGGGACCCGTCGGCTGCCCCGGCTCCTCCAGGACTCCACCAGGCGCCCGCGCGTCCCTCCTCACCCGGAGGAGGAGAGGCTCCGCGCGGGGCTCCGAGGCGGGCGGCGCGCGGAGCCGGAGTCCCAGCCTCGCCATGGGACATAACGGGAGCTGGATTTCTCCGAACGCCAGCGAGCAGCACAACGCGTCCGGCGCCGAGGGTGCTGGCGTGAACCGCAGCGCCCTCGGGGAGTTCGGCGAGGCGCAGCTGTACCGCCAGTTCACCACCACCGTGCAGGTCGTCATCTTCATAGGCTCGCTGCTCGGTAAGCCTCCCGCGGGGCGCCTCCGGCCCGGGCGGAGCTCCCCGAGGGTACAGGCTCGGAGAGCCAGGAGCAGGGCCGCCCAACCACCGTGGGTTTCGGGTGCCTGGCAAAGTGCAGAGTTGGAGGAGGCTTAAGGATCCCGGGTAGCTGCAGTGTAGTTAAGCAGGGACGGTGAACTCCAGCCTCCACCCGGGAGCAGAAGAGTTCTAACAGGGCTACCTCGTGGCCCGAGGATGGAGCGGGATCCAGGCGGGGGTCCCCCTCCTCAGATGGCCCTGGCGGAACGCTCCTCGGTGCCCGGCTGGCTTCAGCTCTTGTTTACAAATAGGAATAAAGATTCTGTGGGAATTTGTTACTGATGATTGAAAGGAATGTTACCCATTCTGTTAAAGATGTCCTGCGATCCCATCTTTCCGTATATATATATCGAAATAATAATATATACGATTATTTTGATAGACTCTTATTCTGTGCATGTTTTACGGCGTGCTTCTTCGGAACACCGACCTGCTGGTAAACAATCCTGTGAAGTTAAGCTATATGTCGCCTGTAGATGATTTGAAAACAACAAAACAAAACCCACTCTACTTCCCCATCTATGTGTTAAGGTACAGAATAAAGGTAGGATAAAATACACACATACATCCCAGATTTAGGTATAGTCGTTCAGGGAAGAAAAGATCAACGAATTGAAATGAGTGAGTAGTAACGTATTAGCGTCCTAGTGTGAGAACTACCTGTACTTCTCACTACTCTTAAATGACAATAGTCTTATCGCTCCTCTTCAAACATTAAATGATACAAGCAATATTCATTTCTATTGAGGTCTACTGAACATATTGCATGCCACTTGGATATATGTGGCTTCCTTTCCCGTGTCCCCGATGTGGCGTTTATAAGGATGTGATGTTATTGGCAAGAACAGTCGTAAAGTTTCAAAGTAGGAATAGGTTACTTTTTGCAGACACTCGTGAATTTCTATGGAAACCAAGATAACTGACATTTAATAGACTATTTTTAGAAAAATTTCAAATGTTTGGAATTTCCCTTCATACTTTCTGTAATTGTCATCATTCCATGCTACTCTATCATAGTATTTCTCTTCCATTTGTTTGTCACGAGGATATTTTCAGGAGTAGATATTAGTATTGCTGTATCTAGGTGTGTGTGTGTGTTTTAAGACATGTTTTTATGACTGGGATGTTAAATGCACATTAGCAAAGCAAAAGCCTATGTTCAAAATACTTTCAGTATTCATGATGCACTGTAGGTTTTTGGGAGTTAAATTCTGAGTATTGTCACACTTAAAGTGTGGGTTATTGGAGAAGTAGAAGTGACTGTATTTTTATTTCTGCAGGTTTTCCCCCAATATACATATACCTACATACATTCATACATACATATATATATATATTTCTACCCCCACGGATAACTTTAACTCTGAAGAAAGATGATGTTGGGAGGAGAAATTCTGAGAAATTTTCTCATGGTTTGAATCTAAAAATTTGAGTACTATTGAAATAGAAGACAGGACATGTATGTAAAAGACATAGCAAATAGTGAATATTTAATGAATGCTACTTCTGTTGCCCATGTCCTTTCCGTTATTGTAGGTTGCATTCGATTCGGGAATTTCCAGATAAATCTGCCCTTATTTCAGCTTTTGTCCACATAGCACTTGTGAGTGACATACAAAACCTTCTTTAGTAGATGTCTCCAAAGGACAACCTGATTTCCTCTTGATCTTTGGTGCCTGATGAGCTAAGGAGGCCTTTTTTTTTTTTTTTTTTTTTTTTAAAGACAGAGTTTTGCTCTTGTTGCCCAGGCTGGAATGCAATGGCACAATCTTGACTCACTGCAACCTCTGCCTCTCGGGTTCAAGCGATTCTCCTGCCTCAGTCCCCCCGAGTAGCTGGGATTACAGGCGCCCACCACCACGTCTGGCCAATTTTTGTGTTTTTAGTAGAGACGGGGTTTCACCATGTTGGCCAGGCTGATCTTGAACTCCTGACCTCGTGATCACCTGCCTTGGCCTCCCAAAGTGCTGGGATTAGAGGCTGAGCCACCACACCCAGCTGGGAGTCTTCTGTTACCCCTTCAACATTACATGGACTCTCCTAAAAGAGAATTAAATTTGCTCCTTTTTATATGCAGAAAAAACCCGATAAATCTGGACAGTATGTCTGGTTTCCTTAAAAGTTTAGCTGGGCTGGGCGTGGTGGCTCATACCTGTAATCGCAACACTTTGGGAGGCCGAGGCTGGTGGATCACTTGAGATCAGGAGTTTGAGACCAGCCTGGCCAACATGACGAAATCCCGACTCTACTAAAAATAAAAAAATTAGCCGCGTGTGGTGGCACGCACCTGTAATCCCAGCTGCTCAGGAGGCTGAGGCAGGAGAATCGCTAGAACCCAGGAGATGGAGGTTGCAGTGAGCTGAGATTTCGCCACTGCACTCCAGCCTGGGCAACAGAGTGAGACTCCACCTCCAAAAAAAAAAAAAGTAAAGAAAAGAAAAAAAATTAAAAAAATAAAATTTCAGCTGAATCACAACATTGTATATACTATATACTTATCACTTACTGTTTTTTTTTTTATTTTATTATTTTTTATTTTTTATTTTATTTTATTTTTTTAATTTTTTTTTTGAGACAGAGTTTCGCTCTTGTTGCTCAGGCTGGAGTGCAATGGCAGAATCTCAGCTTGGCTCACTGCATCCTCTGCCTCCTGGCTTCAAGCGATTCTCCTGCCTCAGCCTCCCGAGTAGCTGGGATTACAGGTGCCTGCCACCACGCCTGGCTAAGTTTTTGTATTTTTAGTAGAGATGGGGTTTCACCATGTTGGTCAGGCTGGTCTCCAGCTCCTGAGCTCAGTTGATCCACTCGTTCAGCCTCCCAAAGTGCTGGAATTACAGACGTGAGCCACGGCGCCCTGCCTACTTAGTGGTATTCTTGATTCATTGTTCTCTAAGGACTTGTCCCATTCAAGCGCATCTGTGTACATTAGAATCCTGATAATGTCTGTTGAGGCTCAGAGCTTAAGTTTCAAAGCCATGTGCAGTCAGATGCAAGGCAAGTAAACTTGGGAAGCACATTTCATAAAGCCTCCAAATAGAGAAAAATCATAGATTAGTAATAAAAGAAAAGGAATCTGTATGATTGAAAAGTAAATTGTGGGAGGATGGAATAGTACCTGGAAAAAATAACTGATTAAATAGCTTACTTTAGTTTACTTATTTCTTCTGCCACCAAACATAAACAAATTAGTTTTTTTCTCTTTAAACAAATTTAAATATACTTCTTATATTCTCTAAATATACTTCTTTTTATTATTGAGATTTCCAGAGGCCCATTATTATGTGAAAATAATTCATTTGTACTACTGGTGTCTTGTACCTCTTTTTGAAAACTATTTTAGTGTCTTGTATTAGGAAAGATCCCTAAGAACTTGGAATAACTGTAATATTCCAACCAGAAGATACATTATTTGCTGTGTTGAAAATGAATGCAAGACTTGTACATAATATTATTCAAATAATATGTATTTTGGGGGTTTGCGTAAACTAGTGTTTCTCAGCCTTCTTTATACAACATCTTGGCATATCTTTAGGGTATGTTGTAGATACTGAAATAGAGTAAAATAATTTAGATTCCTCTTCAGTGGCACCAATCACTTTTAGTAGTCAAAAGTGTGAAATCAAAGACTCCAAAAGATCTGGAATCACCGTTTCCAATTTAACTGGAAATTGGAAGACAGGAACTTCCAACTGGAAGTTACCTGTCATCTGTGCCAATCATCATTGGAGGTATAAGAGATTTTTATAAATGCATTTGCTTTTATTTAAAGAAGATTAACATGGTGGGCAATAACCCACAAGTATGTATCCTACATTGCAATTTATTTTTTACTTTTTTTTTTTTTTTTTTTTTTTTTTTTTTTTTTTTTTGAGACGGCATCTCGCTCTGTCGCCCAGGCTGGAGTGCAGTGGCACAATCTCGGCTCACTGCAACCTCTGCCTCCTGGGTTCAAGCAATTCTCCCTGCCTCAGCCTCCCAAGTAGCTGGGATTGCAGGTGCCTGCCACAACACTCAGCTAATTTTGTTGTGTTTTTAGTAGAGACGGGGTTTCACCAAGTTGGCCAGGCTGGTCTTGTACTCCTGACCTCAGGTGATCCGTCTGCCTCACCGTCCCAAAGTTCTGGGATTACAGGAGTGAGCCACTGTGTCGGGCTGATTTTTAACATTTTTTTAAATAGAGAAATCAGCTTCCCTTTGTCTGGCTAGACTGCCAAATGTATGGTTCTTATTCTTAAGCTATATTCCCTTTCCTTTATAGACTGAATGTTTATATTCCCCCTCAAATTCATATGTTGAAGCCCTAACCCCCAATGTCATGTTATTAGGATGTAGTACCTTTGGGAAGTAATTAGGTTTAGATGAGGTCATGAGGATAGAGTTCTCAAGATGGGATTAGTAACATTATGAGAAGGAACCAGAGAGCTTGCCCTCTCTTTCTTTGCACCATGTGAGGATATGGCAGAAGGCAGCTGTTTGCAAACCAGGAAGAGGGCCCTGTCCAGAACCCGACCATGTTGGCACTCTGATCTCAGACTTCCTGACCTCTAGAACCGAAAGAAATGTCTATTTTTAAAGCCACCCAGCTTTTGGCATTTTGTTATAGCAGCTGAAGCAGACTAACACACTTATGAATGGTCTATAGTGAGCATGTGAAATGGATGACCCCAAGTAAAGATCCAACTTGCCTGTAGCTTGATTCCATGAGGTGGTTATTGAAGTATTCATTTGAAGGGAAAGGTGGGAAATCGACTTGTTAAATCTGTTCAGCAGATCTGTTGGATAGATACTAGTTTTGCTCATGCTTGCTTATAGTCTTTGAGCAAAATCATATGGGGTACCAGGAAGGTTCATGGTACTTGTTTGATAGAGAAGTATACTTGTGCTTTTGATATTGTTTGAAATTAACCAGATAATAGCTAGATAATTCTTGGAGTTCCTTAGTTAAATGTTTGATAGAAGATGTGTTAATACTATAATACTAGTTTGTGCTTATAATTTATAATTACTCAGGATCATTTTTAGTTAACAGTACTTACAGCCAATAATAATATAATATCAACAGCCTTACCTCTACATGGAGTTTCTGTCTTTTGTATGCCTAAAAACCTAGCAGACTACATTAAGAATAAGGTATCCTGGGCCAGGTGTGGTGGCTCACGCCTGTAATCTTTGGGAGGCTAAGGCACTTTGGGAGGCCAAGGCGGGTTGATCACTTGAAGTGTTCAAGACCAGCCTGGCCAACATGGTGAAACCCTGTCTCTAGTAAAAAATACAAAAATTAGCTGGGCATGGTGGTAGGTGCCTATAATCTCAGCTATTCAGGAGGCTGAAGCAGGAGAATGGCTTGAACCCAGGAGGCAGAGGTTGCAGTGAGCAGAGATCGTGCCACTGTACTCCAGCCTAGGTGACAGAGTGAGACTCCTTCTCAAAAAAAAAAAAAAGAAAAAAAAAAGAAAGAATAAGATATACTGAATTGATGCCTAAGGAGGCAGGAGGTGGTGGGATCAATAGTTACTAGCTTAATGTATTGAATCAAATTGCCTCATATTGTCTTTTATTTCTATATGATGTCTATATGATAGAATTCTTCTTGGAAATTACATTCTGTGGTGAAAATTTTAAAAAAAGCTTTATTGAGGTAAAATTCATACAATATAGAATCTATCCAATTAAAGAGTACAACTCAATGGTGTTTTTTTTTTTTTTTTTTTTGAATGGGGTCTCCCTCTTTCTCCCCGACTGGGGGGCCGTGGTGTGATCTGGGCTCACTGCAAGCTCCGCCTCCCGGGTTTACACCATTCTTCTGCCTCAGCCTCCCGAGTAGCTGGGACTACAGGTGCCCGCCACCACACCTGGCTAATTTTTTGTATTTTTAGTAGAGACAGGGTTTCACCATGTTAGCCGGGATGGTCTTGATCTCCTGACCTCGTGATCTGCCTGCCTTGGCCTCCCAAAGTGTTGGGATTATGGGGGTGAGCCACCGCGCCTGGCCAACTAAATCGCTTTTAGCATATTCACAAAGTAGTACAACTACTACTACTATTGAATTCCAGAAGATTTTTATCATCCCATAAAGAAACCATGTATCCTTCGGTAGTAGCACTGCCTTTTTCCCCTCAATAGTTTGAGTCCTAGGCAACCACCACTCATTTAGTCCTTCCTTCCTTCCTTCCTTCCTTCCTTCCTTCCTTCCTTCCTTCCTTCCTTCCTTCCTCCCTCCCTTCCTCCCTTCCTCCCTCCCTTCCC
>NW_016803181.1:392443-480142 GCF_001698545.2 Rhinopithecus bieti
AAAAAATAAAAATAAAGAGTCAAAAAAAAAAAAAAAGAATAGTTATCTTTGAAGGTACTTTTTTTTTTTTTTAAGAAGGTATCTTAAGCAAAAAGGATGACTTGAACATTTCATGTATTTGAGAGGTAAGAGAGAGAAACGGGTTGGATGGATCTTTTAAGTTTGATTCTACTAAAATTGTATCATGAAGCTAGGGATTATTGACAGAAGGAAACTAAGTATAAATAAAACCTCCCTTAACATACTGTAAGGCATGACCAAAACTCAGTAAGCTAAGCATATAGCCCTGAACCTTCTCAGTTATCACTGTATCAGTTTTTTTACAAAGCGTCCTCCCCCTGTAGCACATATGGAGACGTTTCTTCATGGCTTCTCTTACTGAAAACTTTTGAATGCCCCTGCTCAAGGTGGAAATTTGTTGTTGTTACTATCGTTTTCATTTGTTTTTGCATTTGCAAGCAATTTCCAGAGAAGTGCCTTCAAACTGACCTGAGCGATATTTTGATCCGTGGCCACATTTCATTCAGAAGAATCGTAGGAAACAGTTCTTTCTGGTCTGTACTGAAAACATGCTTCACCATAAATGAGATACTAAAAAACTTTCAGATTAAGCCACAAGTGTTTAGGTATGTTGGCACTAAATAAGTTTGTAACAATGGTTTATTTTGGAATAGTTTAGTTTTGGAATAGTTTATTTTTTGTTTTTTATTTTCTTTTCTGATTAAAGTTCCTCCCTAGGGGCAAAATTACAGAGTTAGGGGCGAAGCATGAAACCTGTCCAGTCTCTCTGATTTACCCACTTTTTTTCTTTTGCGGAGTTTAAAAAAATACAGAAAAAAATTAACACATTATTATAAATCTACCACTCAGAAATAACAATGTTAACATTTTATCATGCTTCTTTCATATTTTATTTTATTTTATTTTATTTTATTTTATTTTATTTTATTTTTTTGATACAGAGCCTCACTCTTGCTCAGACTGGAGTGCAGTGGTATGATCTTGACTCACTGCAACCTCCACCTCCTGGATTCAAATGATTCACCTGTCTCAGTCTCCTGAGTAGCTGGGATTATAGGTACATGCCACCATGCCTGGCTAATTTTTGTATTTTTAGTAGAGATGGGGTTTCACCATGTTGGCCAGGCTGGTCTCGAACTACTGACCTTAGGTGATCCATCTGCCTTGGCCTCTCAAAGTGCTGGGATTACAGGTGTGAGCCACTGTGCCCGGCTGTTTTATAGAAATAAAATGTAGGTACAGTTGAATCTCCCCTGAGCCTCTCCTCAACCTTTTCTCTCTTGTCTATTCCAGAGCTAGTCACTATGCTGAATTTGATGTGCAGTATAAACTTCATCCTGTCTTTGTCCTGTTGTTTCTGCCTGTTGCTTGCCTGTGATCATGAAGTTTTGTTTTGTTTTTTTTCTTTTTGAGATGCAGTTTGCTCTTGTTGCCCAGGCTGGAGTACAGTGGCATGATCTCGGCTCACTGCAACCTCCCCTTCCCAGGTTCAAGTGATTCTCCTGCCTCAGCCCCATCAGGCCCAGCTAATTTTGTATTTTAAGTAGAGATGGGAGTTTTACCATGTTGGTCAGGTTGGTCTTAAACTACTGACCTCACATGATCCACCAGCCTCGGCCTCCCAAAGTGCTGGGATTACAGGCATGAGCCACCATGCCCGGCGGAAGTTTTTACCAACTGATACAAATGCTTTCTGTGTAATTAGGTACCTTTGACTTATCTCCAATGTGGTAACTCCCAACCAAGAGTATTGCATTAGCCTTACATTTACACATTTATAGTTTACAATATATACCACATTATTTCATTCAGTCATCATAATAACCTTGTGAAACAATGTAGGGGACGTTTTCTGTTTTTATTTTCTCAGCACATCCTTTCCTCCTAACAATATTGCTCTCCCACAACACATGCACTTCCACTGGTGACATTCCCTTCCTGTATTCATCAGCATTCTTAGTTGGAGACAACAGATCCTCCTGTCAAAAGAAGACACAGCTATAAAAGCATTTAAAGAAAAATGTTTCCTTGTGAAGATGGATTGCAAGGGAGTTCAGGCTTTAAAAGGACTGGCTTGCCAAATGAAATATACAACAGGTAATTAAAAGAAAACCTCAAGATTACCAAATTTACAGTTATTTTGGTTGTAAAAAAAAGCTAGTTATTTCATGAGTGTTATAACCTCAAAGATTGTATCATCCCTTCAGATATCAGCATTAAAAGAGCAATAACTTTGGGAAACAACAAAGTTGTTTTTATCGGAAAACAGTAGCTTACAGAAAAGGCTCAAGATTTCATTTATTTTGAGAACCAGAACTAGACAGAATGGCCTTAGTTTTTTTTAAAGGTATGTCTTTGTTTTGGGAGAGGGAAGGGGTTCCGGCTGTAAGTGCTTTGTTTTGTTTTTCTTCTGGCTGTAGGGTGTAATGTGCACACACTTACATAATGCAGCAGGGCAAGGCATTAGTTTTACTTCTGTATCAAACTAGCCAGTTTATGAGGAAAGAAATTTATTACAAAGATTATGTTGCTTTTAGAATTTGTGAGAGGGTCTGGGAACCAAGCTTAGATGCCACGGAGCCAGGGACACAGTCAAGAAATATGTACAGTCATTTCACTGTTCCGGCAGAAACCATGAAGCTGTTGCCATGTACCACCTATTATGTGAGGGATTAGGCACATAACCCTAGGACACAGCTGGTCCAGAAGAACCAGAGGCATCCATCATCTCCCTGTCCTTACAGAAAGAAGCTGATGGCTCTGCATCCAGCCCCTACCCCACATTAATCATGTCCACTTTCCTTGGGAACATCTGTTGGGCAGAACCTGGATCATAAGCCTGCACCCTCACTGCAAACCTGTCTGCAAAGTAGTGTTTTAAACTTTCCAGCCTTTGTAGCAGAAGGTAGCAGGTGGTTGAAAGATTACAGAGGGAATATTGAGTGAACCAGACTATGGTATCTGCCACTTTCTACTTTGTGTGTGTGTTTTTTTAAAATATGACTTCCCCTCACCGTACTCTGTATAGCCCCACTCCCACCCTGGGATACGAGGGTGAACACATGATTCAGGCTTTACTGATCCCAGTATCCTGTTTCCCTGTCCATGAGGATTAGACCAAGAATGGTCATAGGATCAAAGCTTGATCAATCAAATCAATCAACATCCTTGATATAGAGATATTGCTAAAGGCGCCATCTTTTTCCACAGGAGTGCTAAGCAGGGATTGTGGAAGCCAGGAGTATCTGTCTGCTTAGGAGAAAATGAGGACAGAGAGATATTGTTTGTATCCCTGGAGGGCCTGAGTCTAATTCTGCCCCCTGCGTTTTCCAATTACATGAACAACAACAACAAAAAATCTCCTTTATTGCTTAAACTTGTTTGAGTTGGGTTTCTGTCACACAAATATCCTGACTGATAACATACAGTATTTTTGCGCTGTTGGCAGATAAGTCAGATGTATGATTCATATCCTACATTTGCATGAACAAGTTCAGGGGGTTAGTGACTCATTTAATAGCACATTCTCACAGCCCTGCAGGGCCTGATGCAATGGAAATCAGATGCCCAGAAGAACAGCAACTGCAATCCAGAGCCTGGAGAATTGAGCAGGAGCTAGGGATGGCCTGGCCGCTGAAGAGATGCTCACACCGAAGAGGATCATAAAGTCTGGCAGTGGAAGAAGTTGGGAGGAGAAAGTCATGCTTAGGCTCCAAGAGCCCGGGCACGTAAAGAAGGTTGGAAGCTGTGGGATTGGCAAAGGTTCATGGATGTGCAGAGGCAGAGGTCCAGGGGAGATTTTATTGGACCAGGATATACTGTGGCAACTGTCCCAAATCAGCACACAGCCTGTGATTCTTTTTCTCTCTTATTTAAACGTCTATTTTAAAATTTTGTTTTGTTTTTTGTTTTTGAGACAGGGTCTCACTCTTTCACCTAGGCTGGAGTGCAGTGACATGATCTTGGCTCACTGCAACCTCTGCCTCCCGGGTTTGAGTGATTCTCCTGTCTCAGCCTCCTGAGTAGCTGGGATTACAGGCATGCGCCCCCTCGCCTGGCCTAAACATCTATTTTAATCAGCAGCTTTTATATATAAATAGTTTCTGATAGTTAATTAACATAAAAACCTAGTGGCAAGAAAAAAAAATCTAGCTGTGTTAGAAAAGGGAAATATGGGCACTGTTTGATGTAGCTACCCAGAAGATGATGAACTCAATAGCCTCCAGGTCATAAACCGGCTTCAGTTTTCCTGAATGTTTTAAGAGCTTCTAGGGAAGTCAGCAGGCAGGGAGGGCTAAGGGTGAGTTCTGGAAACACAGCCCTTGCTACAGTCAGTTATGGGGTATGGATGAAATACTGGACATATGGCAGGTGTATGGTTGGGAAAACGAGTTGCTCCATGTTTTCTGGTTTAGACGGCTAGTGGCCAGCTCTCAGGATTGTGAAAACAGAACTCTCCTGTGGAGGTGAAATGAGTGTCCTCAGCTGATCCAAGCTCAGGGCTTGGAGGGGAGAGTGGGACCTTTGTTAGCACTAAGCCCAGGCATCCAAATGCAGATAAGAGTCTGGGCTCGATCACATGGGCATTGTCAAGTTAAATAGACAATGCAAAGGCAGAAGGCACCGAACAAGAGGTGAAAGGTGGAGAGGAGCAAAGCAGAGAGATCCTGCACAACCTCTAAACTATTTTTACATTTCTTTAACACATCAAGCTCAATACTTGCAAAGACCATTGACTTTGTTGTTCTCTCTGCCTTAGAATGTCCTTTCCTAGGCACTACTCATGGCTGGCTTGTACCCATCCTTTAAATTGCAGCTCAAATGTCACCTCTTACGGGTCTTTCCCCATCACTTCTATCAGATCACTCTGTTTATTCCCTCTGTAGCAGTTATAACTCCAGAAATCATCTTGTTTGTGTAGCGTTCTCCCCTGCTCCATTAGAATGCAGCACCTTGGGAACTGGGACTTTGTTTCGTGCACTGCTGTGTCCCCAACATCTAGAACAGTGCCGGGTGCATAGTCGGTGCTCAATACATAGTGATTGATTGAATGAAATGTTTGGGGACAATTAAATGGGATGATTAACTAAATAATCAGTATTTTGATTTGCATGAGACTTAGGGCCCTTGTGAAAATAAACATGAATCTCATCCATAGCCAGGATTCAAACACACATGGCCATGCCCAGTGAGCTAAAGTGGTGCTTACAAAAGCCAGATATCTGGAAGGACAACAGGTCTCTTGATAGGAAATCCACAGGGGCAGAAGGTTTCACCTGATTTAAATAAGAATGAGCCTATGAGATAAGACAGGCAGCATTTTAAACCAGGCAGCATAATGTGTGTGGGGTGTCCTTACAGCTTTTGGAGCCTTTGGAGATGTCTTAGGTCAAAAGTATGGCCAGAAGCAGCCTGGGGACATGACCCTTCCTATGGAAGAGTGGCCAAGAGGCAGTGTTGTCATCAGGGAGCTATACATGACATTTGGCTGCCTGTGCTGACACACATGGCAACTAGGTGTGTAGGATCAGAATGGTGTCCTTGAGTTTCTGTCAACTGTTCGGGGACCACCCTTTCTACCTATCTATCTGGAAGGCTCAGTAGTAGGAGTGGGGGTGTGGAAAAAGGGCTGAAAGCAATAGAATATTTTGGCTCCAGCCAAGGAAGCCTGCAAAAATTAGGTTGAAAACCTTGCTTTTTGCACAACTAAACGCAGTAGGATTTACAAATAAGTTGGACAAAGCATCTTCTGCTGATAGAATGTGTATCAGTTTAATAAAGGCTGGTCATCTGTTACTTCCATTTGTGCATACAAAACTTTCAGCATCTTTTAAAATTTGAACTTTTACTTTGAGATAATTGTAGATTCACATACAGTTATAAAGAATAATAAATACAGAGAGATGCCTGTATCCTATACCCAGTTTCCCCCAGTGGTAGCATCTTGCAACAAACAGTGCCTGTGTGCATGTAGTTTGTGTGTAAAGTAGGTACAATAAACAACTAAGATGTTGCCCTCGAAATTTCCATCACCACAAGGATTCCAACTGTTACATGTGTATGGCCACACCCATTTCTCTCCCACCCAATTGCCTCCTTAACCCTCGGCAACCACTAACGTGTTCTACATTTCCATAATTTTGCCAATTCAAGAACATTATAGGAATGGAATACTGTGTTGGTATGTAACCTTTTGGGATTGGTTTTTTTCATGTAGTACAATTCTTGGGAGATTCATCCAAATTGTTGTGTTTAGCAACAGTTTGTTCCTTTTTATTTCAATGACTTTATTTTTTTTTGAGACGCGGTCTTACTGTCACCCAGGCTGGAGTGCAGTGGCATGATCTTGGCTCACGGTATCTCAACTTCTTGTGCTCAAGCAGTCCTCTCACTGTTGTTTGCCACCACATAAGCTAATTTTTAAAGGTTTTTTTTTTTTTTTTCTTTTGTAGAGATGAGGTCTCACTGTATTGCCCAAGCTAGTCTTGAACTCCAAGGCTCAAGTGCTCCTCCTGCCTTAGCCTCCAAAAGTGCTGGGATTACAGGCATGAGCCACTGCACCCAGTCTGTATGACCATTTTGAATGAAAGCATGACAACCTTGTAACTTTTCTGATTATTCTTAAGTCACAAAACACTCTCAATTTAGTATGTAATATTTGCCGTCTGCTGATAAAAGAGGCAAACCATTAACCTTGATTTAAAATAAAGAATTCTCTCCTCCAGGAAATCCCTAGTGTAGGCCTGGTGCCTGGGAGAAGCCTGAAGTTGAACACGGGAGTCTAGTCTGCTTCCTCCTCCATTCTGAGCTTCTGGCCAAGTTTGCTTGGCCCTCCAAGATTGGAGCTGGGCTGGGGTTGGTGGTTGTAGGGGCTGGAGGAGGGAGTTGTAGGAGGGGCAGGAACAGATTTACATGACACTGGTGTTGTTGTAAGTGGCTTCATACTCTGGGCTGTTGCCTGGTTCCTTGATGGTGATGATGCCCTCTCATATTCTGTCCTTACTCCCTGCAAATGCTGCAGGACTTCCAGCTCCTCTCTGTTGAAGCCTGTTTGCCTGTGCAGGTGACTCTCTTGGATAAGCCCTGACATGCCCCCATGCCATTGCTCTCACACCTTGGCCTATACCCATTATACAGGACACATGCATTCTTTGCCCGCATAAGTTCGGGGAGTGCAAGCTGCCCACTGTAGCCTCTTCTTTGAACAGCTTATCAGCCCATCTCTTGCTCTTTAGGTTTCTCAGACAGAAAGCAATCACAAATTCACAGTGAACCCCAAGTGCATGGGACACAAATCAGGTGTCTGCATGGGCTTGTTAAAAACCCCTAACCAGGCCTGAGGGCTTTGATGGGCACCCCCACCCTTCCTTCCTGGGCAAGTAGGACTCACATGCACCCACAGCTTTCTATCTATTCCATTATATCCTCCAGGTTGGTGAAGGTTTGAGTCTTATACCTCTTGACTACACCTTTGAAACATTTACATCTTGATCTGATACCTTACTTTATAGCTATTATATCTTGATGCCTTGGTAGAATTTTCTGATTCCAATTATCAAAAGCGCGTGAACAAGAGCAACTCCATCTTGACCAGAAGCTGGGTAAAATAAGGCTGAAACCTGCCGGACTGCATTCCCAGACAGTTTAGGAATTCTGACTTACAGGATGAGATGGGAGGTCAGCACAAGATACAAGTCATAAAGACCTTGCCGATATAACAGGTTGCAGTAAAGAAGCCAGCCAAAACCCACCAAAACCAAGATGACAATGAGAGTGACCTCTGGTCGTATTCACTGCTACACTCCCACCAGTGCCATGACAGTTTACAAATGCCATGGCAACATCAGGAAGTTACCATATGTGGTCTAAAAAGGGGAGGCATGAATAACGCACCCCTTGTTTAGCATATCATCAAGAAATAACCATAAAAATGGGCAACCAGCAGCCCTTGGGGCTCCTCTGTCTGTGGAGTAGCCATTCTTTTATTCCTTTACTTACCTAAGAAACTTGCTTTCACTTTACCCGATGGATTCACGCTGAATTCTTCCTTGCACGAGATTCAAGAACCCTCTCTTGGGGTCTGGATTGGGACCCCTTTCCTGTAACACAATGACCGGACACTATGTTAATTTAGAAGTGTTTTTTTTCCCCCTACTTAAAATTCATGATGCAGTTTCGTTCAAAGTCTCCACATACCTCTTCAACATCAGCATCTGCTTTGGCTAGAAGCAGTTCGGAGCTGTCTCATACAGGTTTTTGGAGGCCCATCATCATTACTTCAGCCTCTGTAAGTAAGATGCCGTACTTAAAAAAAACTCACGTATGATGTAGCCACTGAAAATAGGATGCTAAGCCACAGGTAACCAGTCTGAGTTTTTTAGGACTGTTTTTCTTTCTTTTCCTTGTTTGTCTGGTTTCCATTCACAAATGCCATGACATAATAATGTAAGGTTTTTAAAGAGAACTTATCAAACTTGCAGTTGTGAACTCACACACCCAGGAATGATGAATACTTTGCTTCTTTTTAAAACTTACTGCATCAGATGACCTCTACAGGAAGCCCAAAGTAGCATGGACAGAGATAATTTCAGGTCGTCGTGCCTTCTCCAAACAAAGTTCCAAATAAAGTAATTTGTTATTTGTTTCAAATAAAGTACAGATGCTCCTTGACTTATGATGAGGTGTCCCAATAAATCCACTGTAAGTTGAAAGTATCATAAGCTGAAAATACATTTAATACACCAAAACTGCCAAACATCATAGCTTAGCCTAGACTACTTTAAATGAGCTCAGAACACTTACATTAGCCAACAGTTGGACAAAATCATCTCACACAAGGCCCATTTTATAATGAAGTGTTGAATACCCCATGTAGTTTATTAAATACGGTACTGAAAACATATTGCTTTTGTACCATGGTAAAGTTGAAAAATTGAAAGTAGAACTATCATAGGTTGGGATCATCTTTAATTGAGAGAGTGCCTTGTATTAGGAGTGACTTTGTATTTTCTGAGCAAGAATTTTTGAGGACTTCTCTGCCTTGTGTAGAATATGTGATATTTACTCTCCCTGGTTCCCTGGGCATCTCCTTGCGTGCTCATTTGCACCTTTATTAACAACTACTTTTTGTTGGGGCTTCCTGTGCAGTTTCTTAGGGCAAGAAACACTTTCAGAGACTGCTAACTAGAAAGGAAAGAATAACTCTCTGAAGTCAACGTGAGTGTTAATTCAATTTCCAGGAACACAGAATTCAAGCGAGACTCCAGCGGAGACAAAATAATCAAATCTCAGCTTCCAGACCCTTTCATTGATTGATGAGAATAGCACCTTTTGTATTTGTCCTGTTGTTTCTGTTGCCTGCTCCCAAGGTTGCAAGTCTTTAGCAGCAATGAATCTACAAATGACCAGAGAAGACTTAAGATGAAGCTTTCTGCCTCTGCCACATGAAAGGCAGGATTAGGGACTAGAGAGCTAACTGCCTATTTCTCTGCAGGATGCTATTATTCTTAAGATTGGATGGAACTTTTCCCTGAAGAGTGCCAAATCATTTTCCTTGTTAATAACAAATCAATGGGCTCTAGCAGGTAAGGATCACACTAGGTGCTTGGGAAGGGTCAATTCTAGCCTGGCCTTGTTGTCGAATGGTGGGTTGAATGCTGGTAAATCACCTTGCCTCTTTTGTGATTGTACTTGCAAGGCAGAGATTCTTCAACCTCGTGTGCATAAAAATCACTTGTTAAAATGCAAATTATTGAGTTTCACCAACAAATTCTGTTTTACTGGGTTTGACATGGGGTCTTGGAGTCTATTTTTTTTTTTTTTTCTTTGAGACAGAGTCTCACTCTGTTGCCCAGGCTGGAGTGCAGTGGCACAATCTCGGCTTACTGCAACCTCTGCCTCCTGGGTTCAAGCGATCCCCCCACCTCAGCTTCCCAAGTAGCTAGGATTACAGACATGCACCACCACGTCCGGCTATTTATTTTATTTATTTTTATTTTTAGTAGAAACAGGGTTTCACCATATTGGCCAGGTTGGTCTCAAACTCCTGACCTCAAATGATTTGCCTTCCTTGGCCTCTCAAAGTGCTGGGATTACAGGTGTGAGCCACCATGCCAGGCCTGGAGTCTATATTTTTGATGAACAAGCTAGGTGACCTTGATGCAGGTGCTTTACACTTTAACATTGATCTAAGGGATGCCCGAACAACTTCTTAGTGTCGGTGGAGATGACAGGTGAGCATCAGGGATACTCCCAGGTTATAGTGCCAGGAGAGTTGGGAAGGGAGAAAGCTGTTTAGGGTAAGTGCTGAGGTCATTAGAAGACTTTTTTGTTGTTGTTCCTAGGGGAGTAATAGCATTGCTCAAAGCCAGCTTATTCTTGCAAAGAGAATGGTTGGGACAGAGAAGAAGTAGAAATTTAATTTTGGGGGTTATTGGTACCAGTCCTACCCATCTTTTAATAACTAGTGTTACTTAAGGGGTGAAGGTAAAATGGAAAAATATAGAGACTTTGATATGAATAGGCAGGGCCCCTTCTCTAATCTGACTTATAGAAACTTTCCTCAAAATTTTATACCTAAGATCATTGAATTTCCTAGTTCTGCTTCTGCCAACCATTTCCATATCATTCCATATCCTATACATAATAATTAAATTGTTTATTTAAAAAGGCAGGAAGGGAGTTCTATTTGCCTTTTGGGTACATCTTGTTATTAATATAAAGGTAGTGTTGGATATTAATATAAAGGTAAAGATCATTGAATTTCCTGGTTCTGCTTCTGCCAACCATTTCTATATCATTCCATATCATATAAATAATAACTAAATTATGTATTCAAAAAGGCAGGAGGGGAGTTCTATTTGCCTTTCGTAATATGAAGGTAGCGTTGGGGTTAGGTGACCACTTCCCATTCTCTTCAGGCGCTTGTTCTCTGCCTCACAACCTGATATCTCACTATGGAGGATCAGCTGGAATACTTGGCTGTCAGAAACGTGATAGAACTGTCTGAAGCTTTCTTTTTTTCTACTTCTGTTCTAATTCTGTTCTTGGCAGATTTTTAAAAATTCACAAAACTTTCACTGAGATAGAAGTGAAAACATGAGACCATGTGCACCGTGTCAGGGGACTCATCATCTGCCACTCCTCATGTTGCGGGCTCCTCTCCCCTTCAGCCATTTCAGTCATGCTGTGTTCTGCCTTCTTCTGCAATGGTAGTCAAAGGTTGCTTTCAGCTGGGCACAAAAGAGAACAGAGCGGGCAAGTGGGTGATCAGAAGGGCCGATTGAGGGCTGTTTGGCTTTGGGGATAATTGTGACTGATTTAGCATGCAAATCTCTTGTTAGAATATGGACAACAGGGGAGTACGTGGGCAGCTTTAAAAGTAACTGTACTTCCATTTGGTCTCTTTATTAGGCATTCTTATTGTTAATATCAGACATCTTTAATTTGTGTACTGTTTCAAGGCATAAATGCAAAGGCTACATGAAATCTCCATAGCCAACTTGTAATTTTAACGTGAGTCTTATGTTGTTGTGGTTGAAGAATGTAGTTTTAACTGAATTCACATATTACCCTTCATGTTCCATATGTTGACTAATTGAAATTAACCTCTACTACCATCCTCAAGTCTTTAGGAGCCAAGATTAGCACTTTATCTTCATCATTTAAATTTACCTAGATTTTATCCTTTAAATTATCTAGATTTTATTTTCATTTATCTAAATTTAACCAAAATGTTTTAATTTTTTGTATCAACTTGTTAATGTTTTTGGTGGGGGAGAACATGATTATATTAGGTAACATTATTGCTCTAAGTGATACTACCTTTGTATCTTGTATTTCATCTAAATTATAATTTTGAAAAAAGAGTTTAATGGTCAGGAAGAGAAGATTGGAAATCTTGCCATTGGAGACCTGCTAGAATCTAGGTTGATTTTAATTTACCAGTCAAAACCATTTGGGGATGATCATTAAGCCAGTTATGAATGCATTCAATAGAACTATCACCCAGCCCATATTTCCTTATCTTGATAACACCTTGTCAAGACTTTAATACATTTTGTCAGATACATTACCAAAAGCCAGATATGCTATGTCTACTGCTTATTGATGTAAGAAAATAAGGAGAATCTACATCTACATGATTTGTTCTAGTGTATCCATCCTGGCTCCTAGTGACTACTTCTTGTCTTCCTGTTGATCGTTCATTCTAGCATTAGGTTGACCAATATGAATTTTGCTATATTTTTCTTGTTCCCCCTTTCCTTGTCTCCAGGCTTCTGGTTCCTTTCTTATTATCTGTAATTCCTTAAAGTTCTTCAGAGTTGATCTGGAACTTCTCATACTTCAGTGTGTAAATGAATCTGCTAGGAATCTTGTTACACAATACAGGTCCAGGAATCAAGGGGTAGAAACAGGAGTGGCTCCCTTTGCTGTCACACCTAGTGATCCACTAGGAAAATTGTTGTTTTCCATGCTTAGAGACTTAGTTCCAAAGGGAAGGACAGTGATTCCCTTGAACTGGAAGCTGAGACTGTCATCCAGTCCTTTTGGGCTCATGCCTCTCAGTCAACAGGCAAAGCAGGGGGTTGCTGGACTGGCTGGTGTGATTGGTCTTGATTACCAAGGGTAAGCTACTACTACACAATGGAGGTAAGGTAGAGCATGCCCAGGAGGTCTATGATGGAGTCTAGGATTCTGTATTTCCTGCAGATGTCTAGCTGATGTTGATGCTGCTGGTCCACAGGCTATACTTTGAGTAGCTAGGGACTAGAAGACTTGGTGTTTTAGGTAGGAGATCAGCTTTGAGTGCTCCTCTAGAACAGGAAGGAGGTCTCTGGTAGGTAGTGCTCTCAATTTCTTATTCCCACACTTACAAACTCACCAGTATCCTTATCCTCCAACAGTTATGTCCTTTATTCTTTCATCTTCAAGGTCTGTTGCTCCTTGATCCCTTCTCTCCCACCCACACAGTGCTTGCTTTCTTCTTCCTTTCACAGTCATACTTCTTGGAAGAGCAGCCTTAAATTTTATACTTCCATTTTAGCCCTGCCCAGTTACTCTGCAATCAACAACTCTGATCATGACTCTTTCCTCTTTGAAACCCTGCCCTGGCTCCTCATTCCCTCTAGTTTCTTGTAGTGACATCCCCTACATGGCTCCTGTTTCCCTCCCTAGCTCGTCTCTTTCCACTCCAGGAGTTCCAAATTATGCTTGGCTCCTAGGGTACATTATTCTCTTTCCAGTCTTCTTGCCTTAGCTTTTGCTCTTCCTCTGTCTGTAAAAGCTCTTCTCTGCTTTGTTCACCTGGCTATCTCCTCTCATTCTTCAGCTGTTCCTTTCACTCTCTGTCTTTGCTTAGGAACCTAAGTTCCTTTCTTTGTTTATATGTATGATTTGTATAATTCAAGAACAATTGAAAGGAAGGACGCCTGTGTTTTCCCTCTCTGGGGTGCATCTGTAACTGTAGAATTATTTTGAGGAAGTATTATCTTGACATGGTAGTGGTCAATCTTACTGAAGGGTTTTAAGGATACCAAGTCACTTGGCAAAGTCACTGTAAATCTTATTTGAAAAAAAGGGGGAAGACTTAATCATCACTATGTGAAGAAGAATATTTTTAATTACTTTATCGTGTGAGTTACTCTACTTGATCTATACAATATTCACTGACATTATGGTTTCGTGACAATGAAGCAATAAGGTAAAGATAATAAGTTTTATCAGATGAGAATATTTTCACTAATGTGGTCCCCAGAGACAGTGATGAATGGTAAGGTTTTCAGATGATAACTCAGAATTTTGACAACTTCTTGCATTGGTCACCCTTGGGAGCAGTGACAGATAGGGTCACTTGCTGGCTAAGAGAGTGGCCTCATGCAAATCACTAAGCTAACTGGGTTTTCTCAACAGTAATAGGGAATAGAGATGGAGAGCTGCCAGAAAAGATGCAGACACTGAGGCCTTGATGGATTATTAGCTGATTATTTAAGCTGTAGAGGCTCAGGACCTGAGATAAATTGAATTAAGTCCAAAAGAAACTAATAATTTTTTAAACATAAAATTTGGATGTTTCTCATGATCTCTCAGGCAACGAGTGTGATTTGCTGTCAGCTGCATTGTTGCAATGGCACTTGCAGATAGCAGAAGGGATGGTGAAAGGTGGGGGGTGAGGCACTCATAGACTTAAAACTTCATTTGCAAAGTGGCCTTAATGTGTATGTTTGAGAGATAAGTCTTAATCCCTTGCATACGATAAGTGTTTTGTAAATGTGTATGGACTGATATTATATGTTGTGTGAAATATTTAAATTAAATGAAAGGATTGCCCTTGCTTTCAGGAACAGTTTTTTATAGTGTGGTTTTGTGTCTGCTGTGTCATGTGGTGTCCTAGATTCCTGTCACTATTATAGAGAAAGGCATGCAAAAGAGAATCAGAATTGCCAGCTTCATTAAGGATATAGCACGGATATAATTTCATTTTCCTCAGGGTCATGGAATTGTTGATGAGTTATTTTCTAGCTGACATGCTTGGAGTGGGAGCTCCGGCCTCTTTTCACATTGCTGATTCCCTGGGTAATCTGTCTCTGGGAATGACTCTCTTGGTTTGTGTTGCCTTTCAGCATAATGAATTTTTCCAGACTGAACTCTGTCTTTTATATAGGTTGTACCAGAAAATGAAGAAACCACAACCAGAGATAGAGGCAATGTTTTAAATTGTGAAAGCTCATAGTCATAATAGTTTATTTTGTGAGAAAGTACTTGGTCAGTCAAATCTATTCCTTTCTCTCTCTTTATAGAGATAGGATCTTGCCATGTTGCCCAGTCTAGATTCAAACTTGGATCCTCTAGCTTCAGCCTGTGGAGTAGCTGAGATTATAGGCAGGTGCCACCATGCCTGGCTTATTCCTCTTTTGAGGATGATGTTCCTGGGACTTTGCCTAAGACCTTTGTGGGGTAGTGGATCAAAGGGATTTGGAATCAGCCAGCTCTGAGTTTACGTACTGATTCTGCCCCTTGATTGTGTTTTGTCTTGAGCCAGCTTTGATTATTTTAGAAATAACTTTTTACTAATTATAAAATAGTAGAGAATTTAGAGAACATTGAAAGTTACAAAGAAGAAAAAAATATTCATGTAACAATAAGATAAAATGCTCATGAATTAACATTCTTTGAAAGTATCGTTTTATGCATTTATATGAGATTCAATTATGTAACCATGTAACCATTCTTATATTTTTTGACATTGAAGATGTTTCTTGGTTGGACCATTATAAATGGTGTTGTCATGAAGGCCAGTTGGGTTAGCTCACGCCTTTAATCCCAGCACAGGCTGAGGCGGGATGATGGCTTGAGGCCAGGAATTTAAGACCAGTCTAGGCAACTTAGTGAGACCCTGTCTCTACAAAAAAATGAAAACACTAGCCGGTCATGGTGGCATATGTATGTCTATAGTCCTAGCTACTCAGGAGGCTGAGGTGGGAGGATTACTTGAACCCAGAGGTTCGAGGCTGCAGTGAGCTATGATCATGCCTCTGCACTCCAGCCTGGACAACAAAATGAGACCTTGTCTCTAAAAAAATAATAAGAATATAAAAAATTCTAAAAGTATTGTTGTGAAGAATCTCTTTTAATTACAAAAATTTAAGTATCTTTTTCAATGGGGTAGTTTTCTAGGAAGAGCGTTTTGCTTGAATATTTTAAATACTTGCTATTGAAGCTTTTAATACTGGAAAGTTTTTCAGAAAGGCTTTGATCATTTATAGTTTTACCAATAATTGTGGAAGAGTAAAAGGTAAGTAATTTAACTGAGCTTCAGTTTTTAAATCTATTTGCATCATAACATTGGAAGGATATGGCCTAACGTAAAGTACCTAGCCTAGCAACTGGCAAATATTATTAATGTTTTTAGTGTCTGCTTTAATATATTAAGTGTCCATACCATATCATTAGATGCTCTACGGCCCTCATCAGCCATTAAAAAAAAGGAAAATAAACTTTTACAGAGTTATATTTGTTGTGATGTAGAATTATGTGTGAGTATCTAGCCTAATGTTCTGTTTTTGAAAACTGCCTTTTAAAGTAAATGTATTTATTAAGTTGAAAAGTAGAGGGAAAAGATAGTGTGGTCTTTACTAAAAGTATTTCTTTTGAATTAATTAGAAAAAACCAGGACATGATTGCAGTTCATTGGAAGCTTAGCCTAACTGGCCATTGTATTTATACTGGTTTTAATATAGTATCAAATCTTATATTGTGCAACTGCTTGAATTCAATGTGTGTTTCAGTCACATGTTTATTGGCTGATGGGAGAAGCAAGAGAGTCAGAGATCAATATTCTCGATATCCCAAATTGTCAGTGTTAATTAAAATGATTTGAGGGCTGTGAGCCACCTTAAAAGAAGGCATAAAATGGTATGGTAATTTTAATAACTAAATCGAGAAATAATGAAACTTTGTATCTTATTTTTCTCATTTCTACCTATTCTACAGCATAGAGCTTGGCTGCCTTAGTTTCCTAAGACTGCTGTAGCAAACTCCTACAAACCAAATGGCTTAAAACAACAGAAATGTATTTTCTCACAGTTCAGGAGTCTGAAATCAAGCTGTCGGCAGGGCTGGTTCCTTCTGAAGGCTCTGAGGGAGAGTCCGTTCATGCCTCGGTCCTAGCTTTTGGTGGCTGCCTGCATCCTTGGCCTTCCTTGGCTTGTAGCTGCATCACTCCAGTCCCTGCCTCTGTGGTCACAGGGGCCTTTTCCATATGTTTCTTCTGCCTCTGGGTGTTCTCTCTTCTTATAAGGAACCCTAATGCAATGTGATCTCATCTTGATTACTACATCTGCAAAGACTGTTTCTAAAAAAGGTCATATTTGCAGCTGGCCGGGGGAGAGGGTGAGGAAGAGGAGGGGTTATTACTTGAACATATCTTTTTGTGGGGACACAGTTCAACTCTTTACAGTGGCAAACACTAAGTTCAAACAGAAACTCATAATCCCTCCTTCCTCCACATCCACTGCTATCGTCTCTAACTTCAGTTTATTGAGTCATATTACTTAATCACTGGCTTCCCATGCCTACTGTATTTGGTTTAAGTTTTTCTGCTTGGCTCTACCTTTGATAGACAAGATAATTTCTGAGAGTAAGAAATTGCTCTCCCTAAGCTTGAATCTTACTTTTTTCTCTCTTTGTGCTGTCACCCCTGCAGGGAAGGCCTCCTTTCTTCATCTAAGTAAGTCTTATTCTAAGGGTGGGATGCTTTATACTTTCTTTTTCCATATAGCACCTGGCACAGTGCTAACACATATGTAATCAATAATTATTTTAATTGATTTTCAGATAAAGTAGAAGGATATAGATTATAGATTGGAGATAAAAGTAAATAATGGCTTTATGTGCTTGAATCCCAAAATTCAAGTTGCTTCAGAACAAAATTCAAGTTGGTCTGTCTTGATAGCTTCAATCAATCAAGTAGAATATTGTTTTCTCTTTGTTTTAAAATTTCTACCTGGAGCACTAGTGTCATTTTTTAATTTTAATTTTATTTTTTTAGAGACAAGGTCTTTCTCTGTCATCCAGGCTGGAGTGCAGTGGTGCAATCATAACTCACTATGGTCTCCAACTCCTGGGCTTAAGTGATCCTCCAACCTCAGCCTCCCCAACAAGTAGCTGGTGGTACAGGTATGTGCCACCACTCAGTACTGTATTTTAGTCTCATTCTGGTGTTCATCTGTTTTGGCTCTAAAATAGCATGAACATGCCAGGCATGGTGGCACATGCCTGCAATCTGAGTGCTTTGGGAGGCTGAAGCGGGATCACTTGAGGCCAGGAGTTTGAGACTCAGACTGGGAAACATAGTGAGACCATGTCTCTGAAAAAAGTCGGGCATGGTGGTGTGCACCTGTAGTCTCAGCTCCTTGGAAGGCTGAAATGAGAGGATCGCTTGAGCCTAGAATTGGAGGCTGCAGTGAGCTACTGCACCACTGCACTCTAGCCTGGGTGACAGAGCAAGAACTCATCTTTAACAAAAACAAAATCAAAAATGTCATGAGCAGATGCTCCTGTCAAGAGCATCTCTTGAGAGCAGCCCTTTGGAATTGAGTAGTATAGAATCATATACTTTGATTTTGACTGTAAATTATACTTTTTATTTTATTTTTAAACAGGTTTGTGGCATTTATTATGTACCAGGCTCTAGTCCATTTGCTTAGCAAGTAGACTTGAAGTTTTTGTTATTTATTATCAATACTGAGTTCTGTGTCTGAAAGATAATTTCTTATCAGTGATATAATATCTAAAAGCATAAGTGAAACCAGCATGTAGTTTGTTTTATCTTTATTATCATCATTGTTACATAGCTAAAAAGATTTAAGAGGTTTTGCTCATCTGGACTTCTCTGCCTCTTCAAAAAGGAGGTCCAAGGCAACACTGCTACCTCCTCCTTGGGTTCTGTCTTATTCCATTAAACACTACAATTATAAATTTGAAGGGATATATACTGGGGTACCAAATTTAGTATATGGCCTTATGGAAGCCTAGTCAAGCCCAACTCGTCCATAGTCTGGTGGACCTCAGCTCCAGCTCAGGTTCTTACCGTTACCAGGTCCAGAGCCATTAACTGGGCTCTGGTGGTGAGAAAATTTATTTTTCTGTTTTGTCATGGGCAAAAGGATAGGAGTCAGCAAGGGTTCATTTGGGTGATAGTGAACACTTGTGTGTGTGTGGTGTTTGTAGTTAGAATGAATGAATATTTGCTAAGCAAATAAACTGGAGCCTGGCACATAATAAATGCCACAAACCGGTTTAAAAATAAAATAAAAAGTATAATTTACAGTCAAAATCAAAGTATATGATTCTATACTACTCAATTCCAAAGGGCCGCTCTCAGCATCTCCATAGTCTCCCAGTGGTCTGGGCCTAAGGCTTATCTCCTCAGCCTTCCATTCACCTCTGTTTTAAGATCTTTGTCCTTGGTCTGTTAAGTTTCATGAACTCTAACTTTTGGCAAATGGGAAACGTCCTCACAGAGGAGTTCCTTCAGTTTTCAGTGCAATCTCTTTTATAGTGACCTGCAAAAAACCCGAATTAGAAAATTAGCATGAATAGGTATTTTTACAAAATAAGTTGACACTTGCTGAGCTTAATTTTTTCCTGCCTTTATGTTTACAGAAAAGAGATGTTGTAAGTATTAAGGGCAGTGGTGTGTTGGTAAATGTTTAACATCAGACTCTCTCTAAGAAATCCCAAATTTGTAGTGGTTTGTGATTTTCATAGGCTCTAAAAAAAGCCAGGCATAGTGATATTTTCATATCATCATATTGAAAATGATGACTGAAATTTTCATCATTTTGAAATTGGCCATGATGAAAATATCATCATTCAAACTCCCAGTGTGACCTCACTGAAGTGGAGTTGGGCAGAGAAATGGACATAGGCTCTAGAACACCTCTGCAATAGGCCTTGGGTACATGGAGGATTGAGGGGATGTGCCTTAGGTCTGGCCCTTAGAGAGGCTATGAAGATGCTGAGACTGGCTTTTCCCTGTGTTTTCATTTGTCCATACATTCATTCTACAAATATTTACTAAGCACCTGCTATGTGCCAGGCACTGCTCTAGGTATTAGGGATATAGTAGGGAACCAGACAAAGTCCTTACCTCCAAGGAGCTTGCGTCCCAGTGAAAGTATTCACAGACTTCCAATTTCACCTCCTTGGGACCCTAGCATTCTCATATTTTGGATAGTTAGAGTCAAGGTCCCATAACACTTTTTAATTTTTTTATTTTTATTTTATTTTATTTTATTTTATTTTATTTTATTTTATTTTATTTCTGAGATAGAGTTTCGCTCTTATTGCCCAGGCTGGAGTGCAATGGCACAATCTCAGCTCACTGCAACCTCTGCCTCCCGGATTCAAGTGATTCTCCTTCCTCAGCGCCCTGAGTAGCTGGGAGTACAGGTGTGAGCCACCACGCCCGGCTAATTTTGTATTTTTAGTAGAGACGAGGTTTCTCCATGTTAGTCAGGCTGGTCTTGAACTCCCAACCTCAGGTGATCCACCTGCCTCAGCCTCCCAAGGTATTGGGATTACAGGCTTGAGCCATCGTGGCCGGCCAACACTTTAATTTATTAAATGAAGAAAATAGCGTGGGCCCATTTTAGTTTTCCTAGATGTAAAGCAGAGATTATGGAGGAGGAGGTAGAATTGCTCTCTGAATTGTCTCCATCTTGGAATCACAGAGACCTAAACCTTGCAATGTCAGGAGCATTGGCTTGTCTTACATGGGAAACTCATGGTAGATAAAGCTTCGTTAGAAAGTTTGTTGTGTAGATTCCTCTGATGTGCTTTCCAGGCTGATAAGGTTCTAACTTCATCTCTGGTGATAAGCCTTTGTCCTTCCTGGGCTCCTTTGCAAATAGCAGGTGCCTCAAGGGGGAAAGTTGGAGAGCAGGGATGGTAAGAGTCTTGCTGGGAGTTCCAGTCCCCTACCTAACCCAGAGGAGGTGACTGTTGCAAACCATTGCCTGCCTCATTAAAAGTTATGACAGCTAGAAGCTTATGGAGTGGATAAGCTTCTGGAAACTGAAATTGTGTCTAAGAATCGGGAAGGTTCATATCCTCAAGGTGGGTAGGAAAGGGGTTGATGAGGCTACTCTGATGGTAGAACTCTGGAGAGAAAGATGATTTACACATTGGAGGGGAAGAAAAAAATGTTCTCTTTACCTTTCTGAATTCTCAGCTGGGACCCTTGTAACAAAAGGTAGATGAAGAAGGGAAAAGTAAGCTGGGCAAGGTGCCTCAACCGTGTAATCCCAGCACTTTGGGAGTCTAAGGCAGGAGGGTCAGTTGAGGCCAGGAGTTCGAGGTTATGGTGAGTTATGATCACAGCATGGCACTACAGCTTGGGTGACAGAGCAAGAGCCTTAGCCAGGTGTGATGGTCTGTGCCTGTAGTCCTAGCTGCTTGGGGGGCTGAGGTGAGAGGATTGCTTGAGCCCAGGAGTTCAAGGATACAGAGGGCTATGATAACGTCGCTGCACTCCAGCCTGAGCAACAGGGTGAGGTCTCAAAACAAACAAACAAACAAATAAAAAACAGATTCCCTTTACCCCCCAAAAAAACCAACAAGAGAAAAGCAAGAAGTTAACACATATGTGTTATATGTATATGGGAGATACCAGAGAAGTGAGTACATCTCAAAGAGGTGGCTTAGTATTCTGGCTTTACAGCATCTTCAACAAAGAACAATAATTATTTACAGAAATGACTGCAGAAAGGGAAAGGACCTTGAGTCTCTCGGGGTGGCAAACTGTGGGAAAACAAATAAAATACATGGGAAACTCCTGGTAGATAAAGCTAAGTTAGAAAGTTTGTTGTGTGGGTTAATTCCTCTGGTGCTCTCTCCAGGCTGATGATCAGCCTTTGTTGTTCCTAGACTCCTTTGCAGATTAGGGGGATGGCAGAGAGCTTCTTTTATATCTGCATCTTCCCAGTTGCCTTCAAGTCAAAATAATCCTTATGCCAAAGTGGCATATTTTGGGTTGGCATATTCACCTACCCTTCAACATACTCCTCTGGAAGAGGATTTAGGATTCTCAGTGAAGAACTTTGAATCTTGCTGCTTGAAAAACATTGTGCCAGGCTTACTAATAGGTGGTATGATTTGAGGGGGTGAGATTTTCTTCTAGGAAAATAGGTCCTCCGGAAATTCCAGAAGCTTTAGATAAGTAAAAGCAGAAAGGAGACAAACTTTTTAAAAAATTTAAATTAACTGTTGGATGCTGCCTAAATCCTGGTCAGGTTTGCATGACTCTGCAGAGCCTCTGCCCTTGCTGTTTTTCAACTGTTGGATGAATGATTCATTTGCCCCTGCTGTTTCTCACCTGTTGGATGAATGATGCTGCTGTTTTACACAGCGGCATTCCAGCAAATGTGGGTGGTGGACCATTCACCGCTTTGTGTTTATCTGGAGATATGCATCGTTCCATGTATGCCTAAGCCACCTAAATCTTCCTCATTAGCAAGGACTTACATATGCACTATGCTGGCTTGGAATTTAACTCTTGACTCTGCTGTTTTTAACCAAATAAAGAAAACCCCGGCCTTTTTCTGCTTCTAGGACCCAACCGCTTTGGAGTCGCCAGTGTGTTTCCAAGTATGGATTTTGGATTACCTGCATCAGAACCACCTTCCTGCGCTTGTTAAAAATACCCATTCCTGGGATGCACTCCCAGTCTGCTGAACCACAGCCTCTGGAGGGAGGCTTAGGAACTTGCATTTTTAATGAGTTTCTCAGGTAATTCATAGGTACATTAAAGTTTGAGAATCACTGGTTTAGACTCATAGAAGATTAGAGAGGAAATAAACTCGTGTCCCCTTGGAGTCCCAACCTGTGGCCCGTTGGAACAAACGCAGACTGCTTGATGCTGGAGTTAAGCCTGGGAAAGGTTGGTAGCATAATTTTTCTATTTAAATTAGGAATTAGGATACCCACACAATCTGGTAGGTGAGAAAGGACAAAGCCCCTTCTTAAGGATCACCATTCTGTGACACCTTGCTATTAGCAGGCCCAGGTCTGTCATTCCAGTGGAAGGTGAACATAATTAATTACAGTCATTTCATTTTCAGCTGTTAAAGTTTAATTCTCCTAATGTTATATTATGGAACCTGAACATTTGCATAATAATTGACAAAGAAGATCAGTATGAGTAAGCACTTTTTGTGCCTTTGACTCATGCTTTGTCACTCTAATTAGTATTTGTGTGCCAAGTGTGGATTCTCTCAACTCATTAAAATTTTTGAAATCATTCAGGCTCCACACTTAGATGTTTCAGACCATTTGGCCCACTGTTGAGGGAAAAACAACACAGATATCTTAACTGGGTCCAATGCTGTAATTTTATAGATGTGAAAAATCAAGGTGGGGTGGGGATGAAGTGACTTGTGTAAGCATGTCGGGGCTGGAACAAGTCGCCAGGTCGTGCTGCTTCTAGGTGGGCGTTCTTTCCTTCTTAGGGCTGACACTCAGCTGGAGGGAAGTATACCTGTAAAATTCTCTGCTGAGTCTCACAGTTCTTGGCAGACAAAGTCTAATACGCCCATTTCTTTTTTTTTTTCTTGAGACGGTTTCTCTCTTGTCGCCCAGGCTGGAGTGCGATGGCGCGATCTCAGCTCACCGCAACCTCCTCCTTCAGGGTTCAAGTGATTCTTCTGTCCCAGCCTCCCGAATAGGTGGGATTACAGGCGCCCACCACCATGCCTGGCTAATTTTGTGTTTTTATTAGAGACGAGGCTTCTCCATGTTGGTCAGGCTTGTCTCTTGACCTCAGGTGATCCACCCACCTTGGCCCCCCAAAGTGTTGGGATTACAGGCGTGAGCCACCGTGCCGGACCTAATATTTCCATTTCTAAAGACACATTATTTAGTGTTCCCTTGTGAAAGCAGGGAAATTGCATTGAGTTTTCTATTCAGTGTGAGACTTGGAGAAACTGTCTAGTATCTTGTTCTACATTACTTTTTGAGAGAGGTACAGTGGATGGCTGAAGCAGTCTGGACCAGGGGACTACCCTCAGTGCCTGTGAGAGCAGGTGTGTTGTAATTATCAAGTCCTGTGATAATTGTGCTACACTTAATTAATTGGAAGATTTGTCACTAATTTACTTTGGAGACCTCCAGGTGATTCAGTTAATGGGGTAGAGCAAGGAGGTGGGGGATGGATTTATTTTTATTTTGCATTTCTATTTTTCCTTCTTACTCCCTGATTTGCTGTGAAGGCCATCCTGGCTTTATAAAGGGCACAGATCTATTTCTTACCGTGTAATTAGCAGGAAAAACATTCTGTTGAACAGAGCAATGCTAGAGGGTTAGCTTGATCGCCTCAGAGGTTGCTGAGGAGCTGGTGTATCTTTATGTCTTCTTTTCAAATGCTCTTTGAGATTGTTGCTAAAGTAGTTTTCTATAATACAGTGTGTGGTCAATCCTTTTGGGGAAACGTGGGTAACGTAAGTCAACTGTGAAGAGTAAGTTTGATGACAAACGATTGCGAACTTAGAGCTATTTCTTGAAGGAAAAAAAACTGAAGTTAGTAGACAGTTTGAGGTTTAAGTCGATGGTTTTTGACTTGTAGAACTTGAGCAAAAACTTAAAATGTCCTTTATCGTGTGGCAACCTCTGCTCTTTGGCTACTCAGTATCCGTGCTTTTATTATTCCTTATTTAAAGGACCCTGGTTTTGTTTAGGGCAACAATGTGCCCAGATAAAAATACCTTCCAGACTCCTGTGCAGGTGGGGGTGGCTGTGTCACCAGGTCTGACCAGAGGGTTGTGAGTGGAAGTTTACTGGGTGGAGCTCTGAAATGCTATTTTCCTGGTAAAATGAAAAGCTGGGGCATATCTTTTGCCCTTGCCCTTGACCCTTTCTCCCTTCTGCCTGGTATACAACACCTAAGGATACATTCTGCCTGGATACAACACCTAGGGATAGAATAACCATCTTGCAACTCTGAGGACACAAACTATGTGGGAAGTATGGCAGGGAGGAAATTAGAAGTCTAGGTTCTTGCCATAATGACTTCTTTGAGCAGCTGCCCCAGCCCTCTTCTGGAATGTGGGTTCATGAGAAAAACAACCTTTATCAATTAAGCCATTGTAGTTGGATTTCTGATACGTAAATCTGATACATAAACTTGGAAAACTGCGAGTTAGGTGGTCCTTGTACAAGGTGTGTTTAATCATAGTATATTCCAATGGACAGTTTAACTTATTATATAGAGGTGGAAATTTTAGATACAGAGAGATTCCCATGTCTGCAAGGCTTATTTAGTTGGAAATTACAATATGCAGAAACTTGCCAAATATTGGTCCACGTAAGGCAGTGCCTAACAGCAATTGGGTATTTACCTGCTCTGTCTGCAGCCCTTTGCTGAAGGAGGATTATGTCAAAAGTCAGAGGGATCAGGAGCCAACAAGTTAGTGTGACCCCTTGTTTGAAGGGGGTGGGCCCAGAGGGGTTTGCCTACAATCCACAGGTAAGCTCTGTGAGCACAACCTGGTCATTGCTTCTGAGAGATGTTTGGAGTTCTTTTATTTTTCCTCTTCTGGGGCAGAGATGTTGGTCCAGGATCACATCCATCCATAAATCTGTTACCCTATTTGAGGCAGTTCCACTGAGCAGGCTTTCTTTAATACATTCATTAATCAGCAAATAACCATATTTCTGAATAAAGATTTATCATAGGAATTTTGTAATCACACAATGTTCTTTTTTATTGCTATGTATATATCTTCTGGTTCTTGTTATATGTAAGACAAATAGAAAATAATAGGTTGCTGATTCCGTTTGCTTATGGCGAGAAAGGAAAATAATTACATGGTGAACATTCCAGGACCTTTAGGCCTATGAAGAAGAAAATTGTCCAAGGACCACATAGAATATTGTAGTGTTTGTTTATGTGCCATCATGATGTTTCTCAGACTTTGAGCAACTGCAGACCACTTAGACGGTGCTTTATGTGTGAGTAGACCATAATTTGAGGTAAATTTTTATTTATTTATTTATTTTTTTTTCAATTTTTTTTTTTTTATTATTATACTTTAAGTTCTAAGGGTACATGTGCATAACGTGCAGGTTTGTTACATATATATACTTGTGCCATGTTGGTGTGCTGCACCCATCAACTCGTCAGCACCCATCAACTCATCATTTATATCATGTATAACTCCCCAATGCAATCCCTCCCTCCTCCCCCCTCCCCATGATAGGCCCCAGTGTGTGATGTTCCCCTTCCCGAGTCCAAGTGATCTCATTGTTCAGTTCCCACCTATGAGTGAGAACATGCGGTGTTTGGTTTTCTGTTCTTGTGATAGTTTGCTAAGAATGATGGTTTCCAGCTGCATCCATGTCCCTACAAAGGACGCAAACTCATCCTTTTTTATGGCTGCATAGTATTCCATGGTGTATATGTGCCACATTTTCTTAATCCAGTCTGTCACAGATGGACATTTGGGTTGATTCCAAGTCTTTGCTATTGTGAATAGTGCCGCAATAAACATACGTGTGCGTGTGTCTTTGTAGTAGAATAATTTATAATCCTTTGGGTATATACCCAGTAGTGGGATGGCTGGGTCATATGGTACATCTAGTTCTAGATCCTTGAGGAATTGCCATACTGTTTTCCATAATGGTAAATTTTTAAAAAGTAAATAATTTTAATAATGAAAAGCTTGTTTGACAAATGAGATAGGAGGAAACTTTGGGAGGTGATGGATATATTTATATCTTTCCTTCATGGTGGTAATGGTTTCATGAGTGTATACCCCAAACTGTTTGAATTGTGTACATTAAATATGTATAGCTTTTTTTCATGTCACTCATACCTCAATGAAGTTTTTTTTTTTTTAAAAAAGCATGTTTGAAAATTAATAGTAAATGTTTCTCATATCAGCGAAAGATACTATAATTCTGAAGTAAAATATCTAATATTTAGCTATATGATGGGTTCCTTATCTAGTGTTTTTTCCTTCTTCATTATTTTACCAAAATAGAAAATACTTCTTTGTAATTAGAGTCTGTCAGGAATGGCAGTAAATGTGTGATGGCTCCATCAGTTTGGGAAGTTTGGATAATTCAGATTGAAACTGTCTAGAAATGATGGCAAGATTTCCACCTGAAAATCAGAGTCAGGGCTTCTTCAGGTATGAAGTCTACAAGTCTGTAAGCACATCTTCAAACTCACTGTTCAGTCTTCTCGAAGAAGCTCTATACTTACTCTCAGTGTTCAACATAAACCATGTTTGGGTTCTGGATGAGAGGATCAGGAATATCCAGATACTAACTGCATTGCCGACATTTGCCACTTGAAGCTATGGAACTGCTCCTTCCTGACATTATCTGTGTGGAACAGGAATGTTCCAGTCTCATTCGTCATTTCAACAGTCTGCATGAGCACCCTTGATGACAACCACAGTGCTTCTGGGGGACCAATCAGTCTCATGCCCTCTGCCCATTTCTTTGCAGAACATACTGAGAAAACATATACTCAGATCTGATTATAGTCACACTTAAAACTATTTTCTGCAACACCACGTTAAGATTAGGAACCATATTGTTGTGTGTCATCTGTTTTGGTGAATAAAGAAGTGGGTGTTTTGGCATAAAGGTAACACTTTTATTTGTATCACACCTTCTTCCTTGCTGCAAACATAGCTGGTTATTCTATCAGCACTGATCCTAATGCACCTTTTCTGATTTATGTTATTGCTTACAAAATAAATGTTAACTAATGAAAAGTCTCTTCTGTAGATTGGGTTATTGGTAACACATAGAGCCAAGAGTTTTTAAGTACTTCTCCCTCAAATATGTTCCACTAATATGCTAGTTGGTATGCATACGCATATCATTGGTTTCACTTAACTACGAGGCAAAATACATGCTAGCGTACATATGTGGTTGTAATTCTTCCACATTACATGCCATTGATATGTGATGTTTGATAGAGCCATCAATAATTTTGCCAATACTTGCATAGTCAAATTTTCCTCTGAGCATGTGATTTGTCATTAACCTTGTGGCTGGTTTTATTGGTTTCTTAGAAATAGAATAATCTTTATTTGTTTTGTCTCAGGAATGTAACTTTGAGTAATGCCCTTAGTGACAAAATGAGTCAATTTAATACCAGAAAACATTATTTCGTACTTATTTTGGAACAATTCAGGAAGTTTAATAGGGAGGTTGCTGTGCACATTTTGAAATGTAGTTTGAAAATATTATCTTTGATGCTTCAAGCTGCTCTTTGATAAGGGTTTGTGACAGAAACACATTGGCAAATGGAATAATTGTCCAATATATTCCTTGGCAGTTGCTGGGACCAACTTCACTTGTGAGAAACCATCCCACTTGCATATTCACATTCTCTACTTGTACTAGAGTGAGATTCACTGTTTGTGTTTAAAACATGATTGTGAGGTCTGGGATTTTTGTTGCTACATTCATTACTATGTTTATACTGTAAATGAGCACTTTTGAACCATCCATTCATTTGTGTAAGCTAAGGATAAAGCACAACACATCAGTAATAGTGAGAAATGTAATTTTTATTAACAGACAGTAACATACAAAGATGTTGAACTATGTTAAAAGGGGCCAGCTGCACCCAGTCCTGCTTTTAGCATTGTGATGAGTGTGATGATTAAGAACATAACTGGATTGCTATGAAAAATCCTAATCAGTTTTGCATTTAAGTGTAAGGTATATGGGAATAAAACAATTTCTCCCAAACAGCCAAATCCCCACGGGACACTTGACTGACTGATTGCCTGAGAACTCTATACTGTTAGGCCCTTTAGTGACATAGTAGGTAGTAGGTAGAGAGTCATGCCTTTTAATAGGAAGTTTCTAAATGTATCCATTCATTCAACAGCATTAATTGAATGCTAAATATATGCCAACCACTTTATTAAATGCTGGCGATATAAAGATGACTAAGATTCAGTTGGTTCCCCAGGGACCCAGTTTATAGTCTGTTGGGGAAGACAAATATAAACTAAGTTATAATTCATTATGCTAAGTGCGTGCTGGAGACAGGCCAGTGAGAGCACAGCATGGTACTTGGAGATCATAGGGTTGTGGGAGCATACATTATAAGGTGAAAAGTGAGGCTGGAGGGGTGGGCAGAAACTAGATCCCACAAGACTGAACTGGCTGGTTAGGAAGCTTTGAGTTTGTCTTCTAGGCCTCAAGAAACCATGGAGTGGTTTTAAACAGGGCATTGATAAGGACAGGTTTATGTTTTAGCAAGATAATTCTGTGGGCTGGGCGAAGGTTGGAGATGATGGAGGTAAACCCAGAAGTAGGGAGACTACGAGGCTGTCGTGATTTCTAGCTAAGGTATAATGAGGGCTTAGGCAAGGGCATGGCAACAGGGTTAAAGAGTTTGTGACACATTCAAGAAGTAAAGGAGATAAAGTTTCAGGACTTGGTGATTGACCAGGGGTGAAGGTTGGGTTAAGACAGAGCGAAGGATGATGCTTAGTTCTCTATATTGGGCTTCTGAGGGGGTGGAGGGGAAAGAGGGAGTGAGAGGGAGAGAAAGAGAGAAAGACAGAGTGAGAGACAGAGAGACAGAGAGATTAAGTTTAGGAGAAGCAGATGGGGTAAAATAGGGTATATAGGAGATAAAGCATTAAGTATTAAGTTTGGTACAAATTGAATTTAAGGTACCTGTGAAATACCCAATTAGATCTAAGAATCCAAAGCTGCTAGAGGGTATAAGTATGGAAGTCATCAAAATGGGTGGTAGCTCAAACCATGAGAGTAGATGAGTTCGCCTAATGTTGAGTGGGCATTTTAACAAGCAGGCTGGAGAAGAGGAGTGCCATATAGGAGACAGCAGACAGTAAATAAATGGTCAAAGAGGTGGCAGGAGAGCTGTGGTAGTGAAGTGCCTCAGAAGCAAAGGGAGCAGAGGGTTTCCAGGAGGGAGTGATTGATAGCATCCAACCCAGCAGGGAGAGACCAGACAGTGTCCACTGGATGCAGAGGAATGCATGATGACTCTGGGAGAGAACTGTTTCAAAAGAGTGGCAGGGGCCCATTGCTATATTTTTGGAAGTGAATGGAACGTGAGAAAGTAGAGAGTGAATTTCTCCCTTTGAAGCCATTGTGCCAAGAGTTTAAGATTTCCTAGCCAGAGAAGTTCTGAGTCTTGAGAAGGTTGAAGGTGTTTACTATGTGCATGAGTAAAGAGAAGTTTAAGTTCATTGGAGTTGATAAGTATAGGAATTGTGAGTCTTGTCACCCACATAGGACTTTGAACTTATCCTAAATAATGGCAAGGCCTGGGTGGGACAGAGGCTATGAGTCAGGTAGTAAAATCTTTAGCAAATGAGAAGGAGTTACCCGGGGGCTGATAGGTTACAGAAACAAAGAGGGAGTAGAAAGAGTTGTAACCAGATGACAGGAGTTAAAGGAGTCAGAGTTTTAGATTAAATATAGAAGGGCAGTGTGTTAGACGTACAAATGGGGAGTGAATGAGGAATAGGATGACCTTATTCCCAACCTTGAGGTAGGGTGCCCAGGAGACTGCACAGCATCCGGTGGGGAAGTGGTCCATTGCGTTTTGGTTAAGGCCAAGGTCTGTGAGGTAGGCAGGATGTTGCCAAGTGTTAGTCCTATCATGCAACAAGTTGCAGAGGGTCCAGTAAGAGGTTGGAGAGGAAAGGGGAGTAAGGTCGAGGGGAAGCTCTGAACAGCATGGGCAGGAGGGTGTGAGAGTACAGTTTTGGACATATGACAAGGATGTGAAGTGTGGTGGGATTAACTGGCCTAAACATTTCAATAGACCTTTGGGATGAAGTTGCTTTAGGTTTCCCACAGGCATCTGAATATCAGCTGATGACCACTGACCTGTTCCAGTCAAGGCTGTGTGGCTCCTGGGACCATATCCTTCCAGTATTACAGAAGGAGGTTAAGTGAGCTCCCAAGCAGCAACACCGTCATTGGTCAAGGTTTTAGTACTGGACAGGGAGTTATGAAACAGGGTTTTAGTCCTAGCTTTGCCTCTAACCTACTTTATGGACTTGGGCAAATCACTTAAACTTTTAAGGCCTCACTTTCCTTATTTTTAAGTGAGGGGTAGGCCCAATAGTCTCTAAAATGACAGTTGATCCCATTTGTTCTCTAGTTTTCTTCCATTAAATGTGGCACTTATGGTACTATTGTGGTATCATCACAGCACTCAGTAACCCCTCGGTAATCTTCACCGAGGTGTACCACCCTTCAGGCCCAGCCACATACACATACATCCAGCAATGCCTACTCTCGTCTTACCCCATCTATGATGTTCAGGAAGGACCGTGTCCTCAGTCCCTAAATACATAGGGTTTCTTCAGTGTTGGCCTTTTGGCCAGCCAACCCTCCCTGACTGTCACTCTGGTCATTTACTTTTTGTTTTATTCTCTTCTTTAGAATAATAGTGAGCTTTATTATCCAAAGAGCTTTAAAGTGGTTTTACAACTAAAGGCAGGAACCCTTGTATACTGGTATGAATGTAAATTAATTGGAACAACCATGTGGAAAAGGGTGTATAGAGGTTCTTAAAAAAACTAAAAGCAGAACTACCATATGATCCAGCAGTCCCACTTCTGGGCACGTATCCAAAGGAAATAAAATCAATATCTCAAAGAGATACTGCATTCCTATGTTCATTGCAGCATTGTTCACAATAGTCAGGATATAGAATCAACCTGTATCTGTCGACAGATGAATGGATAAAGAAAATGTGATACACACACACACACAAACACACACGAATATTATCTGGTCACAAGAAAGAAGTCTTGTCATTTGCAACAGCATGGGTGATCCTGGAGGACATTGTGCTAAGTGTAATAAGCCAGCCACAAAAAGATAATACTGTATGATCTCACTTACATGTGGAATCTAAAAACATTGAACTCATGGAAGCAAAGGGTAGAATGATGGCTGTCAGGGGGTAGGAGAAATGGGGAGATGTTGGTCAAAGGGTAAAAAGGTTCGGTTGTGCAGGATTAATATGTTCTGGATATCTGAGGTACAGTGTGGTGACTATTGTTAGTAATACTGTATTGTACACTTGAAATTTGCCAAGGGAGATCTTAAATGTTCTCAACACACACACACACATGCACACACACAAAGGTAACTATGGGAGGTGATGGATGTGTTAATTAGCTTGAATGTGGTAATCATAATGTACATGTATATCAAAACATCATGTTGTATACCTTGAATATATATAGTTTTTATTTTCAGTTATACCTGAGTAAAGCTGGGAAGAAAGAAGTGCTTATACCGAAGGAAAATGTGGCTGTGTCATTGTTTTGAACATCTCTGTCAGGAAATACTGCATGAGTAATGGAAAGAGCATGGAGTTGGGGCCGTGTGCGGTGGCTCATTCCTGTAATCTCAGCATTGTGGGAGGCCGAGGCGGGCAGATGACTTGAGGTTAGGAGTTTGAGACCAGCCTGGCTAATATTGTGAAACTCCATCTCCGCCAAAAAATAAAAAAATTAGCCAGGTGTGGTGGCATGTGCCTGTAGTCCCAGCTACTTGGGATTCTGAGGCAGGAGAATTGCCTGAAGCCGGGAGGTGGAGGTTGCAGTGAACCGAGATCCCTCATTGCACTCCAGCCTAGGCAACAGAGCAAGGCGCTGTCTCAAAAAAAAAAAAAAAAAAAAAAAAAAAAAGAAGAAGAAGAAGAAGAGCACGTAGTTAGGAGCCAGGAGACCTGGGCTTAATGCATCTGCAACCTAGTTCATAGGTGGATGCTAATTTAATACAGGGCAATAAAATGCCTAGAAAAGTATTTGCTCACATTTGATGGAGCGTCTTTTCTGTTTGCCTACCTTTGGATTTGGGGGAATTTGGGGTGAATATCACTGTAAATGAGTGTGTTCGGGGATGTTTGCTTGAATGTATCAGTGTGGCTGGGGTTGGGGGAGAGGAGAAACTTATTCTCCTCTTAGCTTTGTCCTCCATCTTGTTTTTATGTTTTCTGGCAACAGTAACTTTGATAAAAGAGATCTTCCCAAGCCTGATGAGACAGCAAACTAAAGTGGCTCAAGCCTGTAATCCCAGCACTTTGGGAGGCCGAGACGGCGGATCTACAGGTCAGGAACGAGACCATCCTGGCTAACATGTGAAACCCCTCTCTACTGAAAAATATAAAAAAAAACTACCGGGCGTGGTGGCCGGGCGCCTGTAGTCCCAGCTACTCGGGAGGCTGAGCAGGAAATTGGCGGGAACCCGGGAGGCGGACTTGCATGAGCTGAGACTGGCCACTGCACTCCGCCTGGGCAACCAGAGCGAGACCCGTCTCAAAAAAAAAAAAAAAAAAAAAAAAAAAAAAAAAAAAAAAAAAAAAGAAGAAATAGGAGATAGCACTGAGGACCAACATGGATTTTTTAGGTGTTTTCAGAGCTGCTAGACTCAGTAATTGGGTTTTCTTATGAGACTTTTAATTGCTTTATTAAGAAAAATAGGATAAAATAAAATTGAACAGATTAGGCAGCCAAGCTCTGGAACTAGTAAAGAAGGTTCTATTTATGAGTTGAAGAGGTAACCTTATTTTTTCCCCCTGATTCTAAGACCACGTTGAAGGAACAGAAGATATTGTAGATCACCTGTTCTCTTTCATTCATTCTTTCTCTCTCTGTCTCTCTCTTTTTGTAACAGGGTGTGGCTCTGGAGTACGGGTGGGATTTCAGCTCACTGCAACCTCAGCCTCCTGGGCTCAAGTCATCCTCCTACCCCTAAGTGGGACTACAGGTGTATGCCACCACGCCCGGCTAATTTTTGTATTTTTTCGATAGAGAGGGGGTTTCACCACATTCCCACTACAAAAATTTACTACCAGAAAATAAGCTAAGAAAAATGGTAGTTTTCATGAGTTACTGGATGGGCCATTCCATAATAACAGCAATAGAAATTAAATTATAAACATTAACATCAACATCAACGTCATTAACATTATACCCCTTACACTGGAACGGCTGGTAGAACACCACTTTGAGTATTCAGCTCATACTGATCTTGTATGCAAGAAGATGAGAGAGAAGGTGTGTTTAAATCCCATTTTATTAGGCCTTAATTCGCTGTGCACAAGAGGGTAGTAGCAATGGATTTAAGTTCAAAGGAAAAAGAGTTTCCTGAAATTCCCTCTTAAGTGTAGCATCTGTTATTTATTTCACATGTTTACTATCAATTTTAAATATACATTAGTAGGACCATGAAAGAAGTTATGTTTATGAAGCTGAAGCACTTATTTTTATTCTTCTGCTCAATTCTCCTCTTCCTCTTCCTCTTCTTCTTCTTCTTCCTTCTTCTTTCTTCTTTTTAAATATGTATTTCTTGAGTCAGGGTCTCACTCTGTTGCCCAGGCTGGATCACCCAGACTGGAATGCAGTGGCAGGATCATGGCTCACTGCAGTCTCAAACTCCTGGACTCTAGTGATCCTCCCACCTTAGCCTCCTGTATAGCTGGGACTACAGGTGCATACCACAACACTCAGGTTAAATATATATATATTTAAGTTAAATATATACGTATATTTAATTTAAATTTAAATTAAACATACATATATTTAAACTCATATATATGTTAAACATTGGGAGGAATATAGAATAGATTCCAAAATATCTGCAAAAAAATACATACCAAATAAGTCAGATGATGACAGATGGTGGTTTGTGTATGTGACTTTGAGTTAAGCAAGATGATAGAGTATTTTAAATTTTTCTCATACTTCATAGTTTTAAAAACATTTTCATATATGTTATTCACTGTTCTCAACATACCCATTAGGTAAGGAGGATCGGCATTAAAACCTCATTTCCTACATGAAGAAATTGCGAGTCAGGATTTGACCAAGCTCACGGAACTGAGTGGCAGATTGGATAAAAATCTGTTTGCTGACTCTTGATCCGTTGGGCTTCCTAATACTGCCTGTTGTCTATAAATAGATAACATTGAAAAGCCCAATATTTACAAATGAGTCAACTTTGCTTGTATGTGAGAACATATGTAGTTCTCCAGGAATGCTTTAAAAGTGTCAGCTTCAAGAGTGATATGAAAATGTTTGTCCATCTAGTGTGGATTCTGCAAAGACAAATATTTCTCTGAAAACACCTTACCAAACAAATTATTTCTTTGTAGTCAAAGAAACAATAGAAATTCAAATTTGTATTGTCATGATAATCTAAGACATTTTTAGAAACGGTTGGTTTTTGCTTTTATCAGGCTTAAAAAGCGAGATAGTGGCTCCCATATTTAGGAATTTTGAAACTATTAATTTTGACAGGTAGAAACAAAGCCATTATTCCAAACAAAAGTGAGTCAACTTGGCCTGGCACCAACAGATGGCGGTATTGGTTGTGTACTGGGCTCCATTTTCTGTTGTTAGTCTATGGAAGACTCATATTTGCTGGAATTGCAGTTAATTTTTTGTTTGTTTTTGTTTTTGAGACGGAGTTTCACTCTTGTTGCCCAGGCTGCAGTGCAATGGTGCCATCTTGGCTCACCGCAACTCCCGCCTCCCAGGTTCAAGTGATTCTCATGCCTCAGCCTCCCAAGTAGCTGGGATTACAGGTATGTGCCACCATGCCCAGCTAATTTTGTATTTTTAGTAGAGACAGGGGTTCTCCATGTTGGTCAGGCTGGTCTCGAACTCCCGACCTCAGATGATCCACCTGCCTCGGCCCCCCAAAGTGCTGGGATTACACACGTGAGCCACCGCGCCCAGCCAGAATTGCAGTTAATGTTTAAGGGTTTTATGACATTATTAACCTCATGTAAGGTGTATGGAAAGCTATGATAATAAGAAACATTCTATTACTCCAAGTCTTACTGACTTTTAAGAAAATAAGGATGATAAAAGGTGAAGCAACAATGATGACTTCCCTAAGTATGCAAGAGAAGAATCACTTGATACCAGAATGTTTCTGAATGACAAACTGCAGACTATGTAACACATGTAAACTACTGTCCCAATGCAGCTAACAATACATAGCAAGATGAAAGAAATGTGATTGAAGAGAAGGAAGAACTTTGGAGTTTGTTAGTGCAAAAACGTCTGTCAATATAAAAAAAGGATGCCAATTAGGCTAATATTAGGAGAAGATGAGGAGAAGGTTTGGTCTGTTGAAAATGGATGGTATCACAGGCTTTATGACGGTTCCCATCAGCAGATCATCCATGTGAGATGTCATTGGTAAGCATCTGACATAACCCCTGAGGGGTTGTCAGCTCTTGAGGAGTGACTCTTGAGGGGAGTTGTTACTTACCACGCTACAGGTCAGTTTTGGAAAGAGATGCCCAAATCTAAGGAAGATCAATGAAAAGAAGAGGAAGATGACTGGTATTGCAACTCTGAAGTGTCACCTACCTATTTGGTGGAAACTCATACAGAGACTGCAGACTTACATAAGTCACTTGAGACTTACAGACATCTTCTCGATACCTAACCTTTATATAATACATATTGAGTTCTTCATGTCATTAGGTTTTGGGGAAAGCACGGCTCGTTTATTTCATAGATTTCCTTTTTTGTGCAGTAATTTTAATAACTGCCCTTGAAAATCTTTCATCAGAAACATTTAACAGGGGCAGATTTTTATCAGCTTGAATTTCACCGCCTTTGTACTTTTCTGCTTGGTGATAAAGATGTAGTGAATGAATAGAGTGGCCAAAAGGGGGACAAGAATAGAATAAGACGAAAGGCAAGTGACCAGTTGGCAATTGTGGGGGCTGACTTGTGGTGATGGTGAGGGTGCAGGGTGCCCATAGATAGGTGTCAGTGCCTTCCACTTGGTTGGTCTACTAGGAAGTTACTTCACCTTCTATTGAATATATATTAATAAGAAAAACCAGCCCATGGCTGGTTAACTTCTCATAGAATGAGAGGCTAATGTATGAGCTTAGGTCACCCATGAAATTCCCAGATTTACTAGCTCCTTATTTGCCGCAGCCAGTGTTGGAGTTTTCGATTCTATGCTGTCATCTTGGCCTGTGGTATCCCCGCCTGCACACAGCTGGGCCAGAAATCTTTCAGTTACATTTGATTTCTCTCTCTTCCTCTTTCTCATTCTCAAATTGATTCTGCCCCTGAAATGTTTCCCATTATCACTTGCCACTGCTCTAGTCCAGACCTTGTTATCTGAGAAACAGTGTAGTGAAAATTTGGGCTTTGGAGTCAAACTTGATTTAAGAATCTATTCCTTCCACCCATTAGCTTTATGACTTTGGGAGAGCTGCTTAACTTTTCTCTAAGCCTCTGTTTTCTCAGGCAGAAAATGTGGTTAGTTATAGTACCTACTTTGTGAGGTTGTCTTGAAGATCGGATAAGACAATACAAGTATAGTGCTTAATGTTTAAAACACGTTAGCTATCAGCACCTGTATTTTTCGAAGGGACTCTCAACTGTTTTTCATTTCTCTGATCTTTAGCTTCTACAAGCCATTTCTCCTATTGCTACCAAAGCTATTTTCTTACAGCACTGTTTGGATTCTATTATTCTCATGATCACACACACACACACACACACACACACATACACACACACACACAGATATTTTGGATATTTGTCCCCACCCAAATCTCATGTTGAAGTGTAATCCCCAGTGCTGGAGGTGAGGCTTGGTGGGAGGTGTTTGGGTCATGGGAGCAGATCCCTCATGGGTTGGTGCTATCTTTGTGATAAGTGAGTGAGTTCTTGTGAGATCTGGTCTTTTAAAGGTACATGTGGCACCTCCCCCGCAACTCTCTCTCTTGCTCTTGCTTTCATCATACTATGTGCCTGCACTCCCAGAAGCAGATGCTGACATTATGCTTCCTGTACAGCCTGCAGAACTGTGAGTCAATTAAACCTCTTTTCTTGTAAATTACCCAGTCTCAGATATTTCTTTACAGCACTGCAAGAACACTCTAATACATGCTCTAATACACTAGCAGCAGCAACAACAACACAATGAAGTCCTTTCCTGTATCTCATTACGTAGAGGATAAAGTTGGTCTATTTTGATCTCTTACAATTGGGTCTCATCTTGCAAGGGATGTCCTGTTGTGTCCAGCCTCATGTCCTGTTGTATCCAGTTGTCAGCCTGTACTCCTCCTCATACTCCCCATCTTCTCTGCACACATTATGTATGTTTAGGTTTCTCTCCATCGTTAACTTCATCCTGCTTCAGTTTGGAATGAGCATCCCAAATGCCCTCCCTCACCTGTTCATTCTTCAAGGCCCACCATGTCAGACTTCATACCTCCTCTTTTCTTCTACAATGTTGTTTGTATCTCTATTATATAACTTATTTCTTCTTGCCTTAAAAGAGTTTTACTGAATTATTTTCATGCCACCAGCGTATTCTAACCTTGGGAATGTAAGGAACTTGTTTGAGGAATCTTTGTATTCTCTATAGAGCCCAACTCAGTGGGTTGCATATTTGTAAGTGCTCAGAAAATAAATGCGGAATTGGATAAAATTGGCCTCATTATCCCTTTCCCATTAAAAAGCAATCTAATTTGCTAACTCAGGGTTTATTTATGAAAGTCTTCCCATTTTAGCTTTTAGGTCACTCAGTAGGGATCAGTACATAGCATGGTGTTGACATTAGATGAATGTATGTGCTTTGAATTCAAATCCTGATTCATTAGCTTCCCAGGCAGGTTGACTTTTTTGGTTGCTAGGAAATCAAGTAATAGAAAGGTATCACTCCGTCAGTCACTGGTCACCTGCACGGGTGGAAAAGTTTGTGCAGATACTCTTGAGATGAAGAGTGAGGACTTAGTTTTTTCAGGGAAGCTTGGGAAAGGGCTTTAAAGCCTTTAGCCATAGAACAGTGAGGAACTACAGTAGAGTGTTAGGAAAGGAACCATGAGGATGAGGTCAAGGTGACAATCGAGGAAGGCAACTTTACCATGTGGTGAGCACTGTCTGTTGTGTATTAGTTCTGTTAAAGGCAGTGAATCCTGCCCTGAGGGATGGAGGAAGTACTGTATTTCTCTCTGCGGAAATACTGTGCAATGAAATGTACTCCCACATCTCCACTCTCTACCTTGCCCTATGTGATAAGAGATGGAAGGATATTAACAAAGAATGGTTTATTAGTCCCCACTTTTTCGTTATGGAACTCTCTTACTCTTTGATATCATGTCAGATTGGAACCTCAAAAGATTATTTTTTGACTGCTCCATTAGACCCCAATTTAGTGTTCTTCATCTGTTTTGGGCCACTGGCCTGTTGAGGATATGATGCAAGTTATGAACCCATTCCTTGGTTAAATGCACACGTATTCTAAAATTTTTACATAATTTCAGATAGTTTATTGACCCTCCCAAAGTCTGTCCTTGTAATTCCCTGTTTAAATTCTGTGCTTGACAACTGCATTAGTTTTCTATTATGCTTAACAGTTAGTGACTTAAAACAACACAATGTATTATGTCAGTTTCTGTGGGCCAGGATTCTGTCATGGGTAAGCTGAGTCCTCTGCTCAGGGTCTCACCAGGCTGAAATCAAGGTGTCAGTGGGGGCTGCGATCTTATCTGAGGCTATCTTAGCTGAGGTCCTCTTCCAAGCCCATTCAAGTTGTTGGCAGAATTCAATTTCTTACAATTCTAGAATGGGGTCCTCATTTTCTTCCTGGCTATTACCTGGGACTCTAAGCTTCTAGAAACCCATCCTCAGTTTGTAGTGAGAGGGCCCTCTCACAGCATGTCACCTCACTTCAAAGTCTGCAGGAGAATCTCAGTCAGTGGGCTCTGACAGTCTCATATATTATGCAGTGCAATCAAGGGAGTGGCATCCCATCATACTTGCAGGTCCCACCCACACTCAACGGGAGAGGATTATACAGGGTATGTAGACCAGGGATTGGGAATCTGGGGGGCTCGATTTAGAATTATGCCTCCCACACCAATGATCTATTTTGTTAGTTTTCTGGTTTTGGTGTTATGACACACTGATAAGTAGAGATATATTGTAAGATATCACAAATAATATGTTATCAATAAAGTACTGGAATTTATCATTTTCTTCTAATAGGAAGAGATTCGTGGTTATCCCTTAAATGATGTCATTCCCTTTTGCTGCTCTCTTGAAGGGAATAGAAATGATGAAGTTGCTATAGCTCCCCTGTAGTAGGCCCCCAAGATATCCGTGTCCTAATTCCTGGAACCTGTGGCTATTGCCTTATGTGGCAAAAGGGGTTTTGCACATGTGATCAGATAAAGGATCTTGAGATGGGAGATTTTCCTGGATTATCCAGGTGGGCCTTTAATGTCATCACAAATGTTCTTGTGAGAGCGAGGCACAGGGAGGGAGATTTGACTACAGAAGGAGGAGATGTGACAATGGGGGCAGCAGGTTGGAATGACACAAGGAAGGGATCATGAGCAGCCTTTAGAAGCAGAATAGCAAGGAAACAGATTCTCCCTTAGAGCTGCCAAAGGAACTGCTGATGCCTTGACTTTAGCTCAGTGAAACTGATTTTGGACTTCTGGCCTCCAGAACTGTGAAAGAATAAATGTGTGTTGTTTTAAGCCATGAAATTTGTGATTAACTTGTTTTTTTAACAGTCCTAAGAAACTACCCTTTAATAACTGTGTTTACTTCTAGATATACTAATGGGACACCACCACCTCACATCTATGATGTCTACATTTAAAAAAAAATATGCACTGAGACTATTTGGGGATAAAGTTGGAAGAGGTCAAACAAGATGGGGAGTATTTCTAAGGATCACATGTGATTGGGGTAAAGGATTAATATTGGGCTATTGCAAAGAGGCAGCAGGCCTTTGAACAAGAGTTCAAAATAAATAATAAAATAATAATAAATAATTGAGAGAAACAAAAGAACGAAGGGATTAAAAGGGGAGCAAAAGGTGAGGAAATGAAGATGAGAAGAGAGAAGAAAAAATTGAGGAATGGAGAAGTACGGTTTGGCCTCATAGATGTGCTCTGTAAACAGCTTGTGACAAGTGGCTCTTGTCTGGGAGGATTGATGGCTCAGGGCTGCACCTCTGGGAGCTGAGACACCTGCCCGAGGTCGGCATCGTGACAAAGCTGTTTCTTCTCCACAGCTCGGCAGTGATGTCATGAGCAGCTTGCCGCCGCCTCGTGTGGCTTCAGCTGCTGTGTCTGGGACTCCAGATCCAAGAATCTCTGCCTTCTTTTAAAATAGTTTGATGGAGGAAAAGATATAGAGTATTTTTTATTTCACCAAATCTAAGTATTTTCCAAACTACCCATGATAGAGTCCTTTTAAAGAAAATAATGGACCGTAAAATAGCAAAATAAAAGCTCGCCACAGGGTTCTTTAAAAAAAAAAAAAAGCAGTTGTGGGGATGAAGGTCAATGCTGCCGCTTGAACAGAATGCAGAGGGGAGTGTATACACAGTGCTTTTGGAAACTTAGATGTCTCAGAAAATGTTCTGTAGGACTAAGCACTTATTTGGGGATTTTTTTTTTTTTTTTTTAGACAAGAGTTTTGCACTTGTTGCCCAGGCTGTATTTGGGGGAATCCTTACTTCACTAGCAAGCCCATTTCCAGTGATCTCAGACTCTTATAAAGCCAGATCTGTTACCTCATCGGACAGGTCATTCAGGTGAATATCAGGTGTCTGCAGAGGACAGACACTGGCCTGGCTCCTGCCCCTTCGTGTGGGCTCAAGACTGTCCAGGTAGCCCCTGCACAAGGACTGACAAGCTGATGGTTACTGAGATTTAGGTCTGTCCCCACATTTCATTGTAACTGCTGGGTTAATGGGCTAAAGTTAGCACTCATTAAAGATGTCTCTCTTAAAGTCCTTATCCTGAGCATTCCTAAAAGTCCAATAAAAAACCCCACAGCAAGCGTTTTGGAAAAGTAGTTTTAAAAATGACTGTATGCATAAAACATTGCTTTGTCTTTGAGTGACCTTTTTGACTGACCTAGATACCATGGTTAGCCATGTGCCAGTTCCAGGGAAGACGTGCCCGAGTTGCTAATTCCTACTTCATATCTCATTTGTATGTCTTACTAAAATCGGAAGATCCCCCTTCTGCCCTGCCTTCGTTTAGAAGCTACCTGATACTCACAGTCAGCATGGGGGCCCTGCTTGTTCTTAGGCTGGTTTATGGACTGTCTTTGTTGAGAAAAACCACTCTGCAGCCTGTATTCTGATCACATCATCAATCACATTGCTCCTGACTATCAGTCACTTTTGTCAAAAAAGTGACAAGGACTCTAAGAGCCTAGAGAAACCCATTGGTGGGTGGCTGTTTGTGATCCCAGACTTTTGTTCTGCTGCTAGCTTCCTGCTCCTGCTTTCTCCTTGCACCAGTGTAAACCTCAGTTCATTCATTCCTGGTGCCCTTTGGACTTAGCTATCTCATAATGATGGTAGAAGGTCCTTCCAGCCCCATCCCACTTCTCTAGTAAGATGTCATTTATTGTCTTAATGGGTGGCATCATGGCTTAGGCTTTGGTTGCATCAGCCTGAGTAAATAGCTGGAATCCAGGTAATAATGTAAACATTGGAAGAGACTTCAAAGCTCATGTAAAATCTTGCCCTCCAGCCACTCAAACTGTCTCCTATTCCAAAATCTTGAGCAGAGATGCTGTAGTTCACATCACTCATCATAGATGGTCCTGAGCCGTCTAGATGGTGGTCGGGATACTCCGGGCCCCACTCTGCCTTAGCCTTGTGTCCACTCCTCACTTCACCCTTTTCCTCTTTTCTCTCCTGTCAGTTTGACCTCATAAATATGTCTCCAGGATCTGCTCTTTCTCCGCTGTTTACTCACGTCTTGTGGAGAGGTGCTAAGTAGATTTCTGTCCCTACTGTCTCTTGCTCCTCCAATTCTAAAATCCTCCCCACCCCGCATCTGCTGATTTCACTCAGCCACCTAAAATCCTCCCTTGGCCCTGAGTAGCCTCCAGGGTGAGGTTGAAACCCTGGGGCCTCTGAGGTGTTTCCTAGCTGACTTGCCCCTCGCCTCCCCTCCTGCCAGCCATGACCTTGGCGTTTCCTGGCCAGCTGTGCATTTCCTGATGTCCCCGTCTGTGTGTCTGCTGTCTCCTCTCCCATCCTTCTCTGCCTAACTCATTCTCATCCTTCACATTTGGAATCTGAACCCCTAGTTTGAGTCCAGTGCCCCTTTTCTGTGGGCCCATTGCACCTTCTAGCAGAGTCCTTAAACCGGACACAGCATGATGGTGGTAGAATCAGTTGAGCTTGGCCCCACTAGATGTGTAACCCATGTATTATGGGTCTGATTGGCATCAGCTGGCATGAACCCCTGCAGATTCGTTCTGCACTTTATAGCTTCATCTCAGGACATCACCTGCCACTTTCCTCTCTACTCTCAGAGTAAGAACCATCTTCCTGAAATTAATCTTTCACTTGGATTCTGGACTCCTCATGACTCTGTTCCACATGTTGATTGTACCTCGTATGAATTCTCTTTCTCCTCTCTGGATGCCTGCCCACACCTCAGGTTTCCATTCCTTCCTCCTGTCTATCCCTTGCCTGATCCTGCTGCTCCCTCTTTTTCCCTCAGTTTTAGAACACAGGCACCACTGCCCACTCCACCTCGCTCCCACTTTGTATGCTTTCCAATCTGACTTCTGGACAGTCCACCTTCCTCATATGTTTCAATGATTTATTTCTTCACACATTTATGGTATCATTTAAGATAGTACATTTTAAAAATTCAACTTTTATTTTAGATTCGTGGATACACATACAGGTTTGTTACACAGGTGTTTTGCATGATGCTTACGTTTTGAAAATGTTTTCAAAGTAAGAATTACCACATTTCTGAGTTGGTAGCTTTATACATATATTTTCTCTTAGAATATCTTCGTTCTTAAAATTAACATACTCACTTAAAAATCCTATAATATACTTAAATTAGTTTCAAAATTGCTACTGACAGTAATCCTAGTAGTGAAGTTTGCTATTTCTTACTGTTCTTTTTGTCCTTAGACTATATATTTACAAGGATGTACAGTGTTCAAAAGTTTCTTGAAATTATTCTTTCTTTGTGTGATTATGTTACTAATATGAGACACAATTACATTTACTTGTTTGTTTTGTTCAATCACAGGGTTTGTTTTTCCCCATTTTAGTTTAATGCAGTTTATTAAATATGTTAAACATTTACCTTGTTCAAAATGGAGAAGTATATTAAGAGGGATAATTAGAAAAGTCTAGCCTGTCCTTTCCACAGCATCCATCTCACCCCTTATAGATATCCATTTTCCATACATTTTTAAATTTATATTTCTGGTATTTCTTTTGCAAAAATAAGAAAACATGTAGTATATATATTCTTATTTTCCACTTTTTCTTATAAAAAAGTAGCATACCATATATTCTTTTCTACACTTTTCTTTTTCACTTAATAATATATCTTGGAATAAATCCTTTCATATCTACTCACAGAGATCTTGCTCATCCCTTTTTATGATTAACAGAACTCCACTGTGTGTACATAATTTATTTAACTGGTTCCCTCTCAGTGGATATCTGTTTTGTTTCCAGTCTTTCACTATTACAACTAGTGCTACAATGAATAACTGTTTCATATATTGTTTTATATTTGTGAAAGTGTATCTTCTAGATGGGTTCATAGAAGTGGGATTGCTGGGTCAAAGGGAAAATGCGTATGTAATTTTGTTAGATGTTGCCAATGCATATGTAAATTTGTTAGATATTTTTTTCATAGGGTTTAAAGCAATTGGTGGAAGATGGCACTTTGATATAGTCCTTTTTTGTTATAAATTTATGGGGTACAATTGTAATTTTGTTACATACATAGATCACATAGTGGTGAAGTCAGGGCTTTTAGGGTATCCGTAATCCAAATAATGTACATTGTACCCATTAAATAATTTTTTATCATCCATCCTCCCTCCACCTCCTCACCCTTCTGGGTCTCCATTGTCTGTCATTCCATGCTCTAGCTCCAGGTGTACACATTATTAAACTCCCACTTATAAGGAAGAACATATGGTATTTGTCATTTTGTGTCTGACTTGTTTCACTTAAGATAATGATCTCCAGTTCCATCCATGTTGCTGCAAAAGACATGATTTCATTGTACTTTATGGTTGAATAATATTCCATTGTGTGTATATATAACATTTTCTTTATTCAGTTATCTGTTAATGGATACTTAGGTTGATTCCATATCTTTGCTATTGTGGATAGTGCTGTGACAAACTTAAGGGTACAGGTATCTTTTTGATATAAGGATCTATTTTCTTTTGGGTAGATACCTAGTAGTGGGATTGCTGGATCAAATGATAGTTCTATTTTTAATTCTTTGAGAAATTTTCATATATTTTCCATAGAGGTTGTACTCATTTAAATTCCCATCAGTAGTGTATAAGAGTTTCCTTTTCTCTACGTCCTTGCCAACATTTGTTATTATTTTTTTCTTTTTAATAATAGCCATTCTGACTGGTGTAAGGTGATATCTTATTGTTGTTTTAATTTGCATTTCTCTGATGATTAGCGATGTTGAGCATTTTTGTTTTTCACATGCCTGCTGGCCATTTATATGTCTTCTTTTGAAAAATGTCTATCATGCTTTTTGGTCACTGTTTAATGGGATTGTTGGGATTTTTTTGTTGCGCTGTTTGAGTTCCTTGTAAATTCTGGATATTAGTCCCCTGTCAGATGCATAGTTTGCAAATATGTTTTCCTATTCTGCAGGTTGTTTGTTCACTCTGTTGATTATTTATTTTGCTGTGCAGAAGCTTTTTTAGTTGGATTAAGTCCCATTTGTCTATTTTTGTTTCTGTTGCTTGTATTTTTGAGGTCTTAGTCATGAATTCTTTGTCTAGACCAATGTCCGGAAGAGTTTTTCCTAGGTTTCCTCTTTTATGTTGTCTGTCCTCACAATCTCTTCCCATTTCCTAGGTTTTCTTCTAGTATTTTTATAGTTTTAGGTCTTAAGTTTAAGTCTTTAATTCATCTTGAGTTGATTTTTGTGATGGGAGTCCAGTTTCATTCTTCTGCATATGCCAATCCAATTTTCCCAGCACCATTTGTTGAAAAGGATATCCTTTCCCCAGTGCATAGTCTTGTCAATTTTGTTAAAGATCAGTTGGCTGTAAATGTATGGCTTTATTTCTGGGTTCTCTATTCTGATACAGCCCTTTTGATGTGGTGACAGTTTAATGATCTGTTCAACTTTCAACCTTAAAAAAAGAATAGGTGAAACAAAGATTTGTTAGTTCATCTGAGCCTTATTCCATTGCTGGTCTTCTGATCGTTGCTGATCAGGAGTGGGGGATCTGAGTACCGAGCAGTAAGAAAGGGGGACAAATCAGGCAGCATCTGGTAGAAAACCACCCTATGTGACATAGGGTCACATATTTACCACACTTTTCAGCTTAGTAGGGGTCGTTTTGTATACCTGCTTATTTTCTGAGAGTTCAAAAATTATTCAAGGGAAAGAATATTTGAACTATGATGTGAGCCCATATTCTCAACACCAGACTACAGTGGCCATCTTACACTCAGTAATATATAAGCCTTATATTCAATACATAGTCATGCTTTGCTTAACGATGGGGATACATTTTGATAAATGTGTCATTAGGCGATTTCATCACTGTGTTAACACCATAGAGTGTACTTACAAAACCTAGATGGTATAGCCTGGTACATACCTAGGCTAGATTATTACACAGTGGTTAAGTATTTATGTATCTAAACATATCTAAACATAAAAAAGGTAGAGTGAAAATACAGTATAAAGGATAAGAAATGGTACACTTGTATAGGATACTTAACATGAATGGAGCTTGCAGGACTGGAAGTTTCTCTGGGTGACTTGGTGAGTGTGAAGGTCTAGGACATTACTCTACACTACTATAGACTTTATAAACACTGTACACTTAGGCTACGCTAAATTTATTTTTGAAATGTTCTTTCTTTTAATAATAAATTAATAAATTAACCTTAGCTTACTGTGGCTTTTAACCTTATAAATTTTAAATGCTTTAAAGCTTTTCAACTCCATTGTAATAACACTTAGCTTAAAACACATTGTATAGCTGTACATATTTTTTCTTTATATCGTTATTCTTTAGCTTTTTTCTATTTAAAAATTTTTATTTTTTTAAACTTTTAAACTTTTAGTTAAAAACTAAGACATAAACACATACATTAGCTAGGCCTACACAGAATCAAGATCATCAGTATCACTCTCTTCTACCACCACATCTTGTCCCATAGGAAGGTCTTCGGGGGCAGTAACAGGCATGGAGCTGTCATCTCCAAGATAATAGTGCCTTCTTCTGGAATACTTCCTATAGAACCTGCCTGCGGTTATTTTAGAGTAAACTTTTTTTAAAAATATAAGTAGAAGCGATACACTCTAAAATAAAGATTAGAAGTGTAATATGGTAAATACATAAGCAAAAAGTACCATAGTAGTTTATTTTCATTATCAAGTATTATACACTGTGCATAATTGTATGCGCTGTACTTCTATATGAATGTCAGTGCAGGTTTGTTCACACCAGCATCACCACAAACACATGAATAATGCATTGTGCTATGACTTTAAGATGGCTGTGATGTCACTAGACCACTAAGTAACAGACTTCTTTTTAGCTAATATTATAATCTTATGGGACCACCATTGTATATTCAGTCTGTCATTGACCAAAACATGCTTATTTGGCACATGACTATATTTATAGAATTGTTGCAAATGTGTGACCTGAAACTAACTGTAGTGGTCTACTGACTTTTGGAAAGGACTCTTAGAATCTGTATGATTTTCACCTCTGTAGTTTTTATTTACATGAACCAGCTCACATGCCAACAAATGCATCAAAGAGCCTGCTTTTCCTGATAGGGAGAATATCATCACTTATTTCATCAGGTAGGATATCATGTTTAAAAGTTCTTACCTTTTATTCTTATAGGTAAGCTTAAGCTTTTTACATTTTTAGCAAAATTACTCGTAATACACATTTTCTTTTCTTTTCTATTCCCTATACCTTACTGCTCAGAATAAAACATAAATTTTGATAATTCTGTTTTTAGATTGTACCAGCAAAAATTTAAGTTTAAACAACCAAACACTGAGAGTGGAACCAGGAGAACTGAATTCTCACTCCAAGGGCAAAGGCAGGGCCAGAAATGGGGACTAAGTCAAGAGGGTCAGCAGTTCTAGTCAGGCAACTACTAGAGTGGCAGTTTCTAAAGGGCTCCGGAGGAGAAAAGGGTCCTATACAATAACCTGGAGCAGAGAGGGACCCAGCCATGGTACTTGGGTATGTCATCTTGTTAAAAGGCACAGGATTCATTTGGGCTGATAATTCAACATTGATTCTAAAGACCTGGAACAGTCATCTTAAGATTTGCTATGCAGCTACTGCTTCTGTTTTAAAACAGACCTTTAACATTTTGATGAGAAAGTTCTGAATCGAAATACTAGAAACTCTCCAGCTGGCAGCCAGCTGATGTCTCTTTGATGTGAACTGATGTCAGATTTCCTGCTGGGCACGCTGTTTATGTCACTCTTAAAGAGTACAGAATATTAAATGGAGATTGTCACAAATCCGGAACAAAAAAGAAAGATTTATCTTGCAAAGCCAGGTTAAAGATACAATTTCTTAGACACATTGACACTAAAATATAGGTTTTTTTTTTTTTTTTTTGAGATGGAGTCTCGCTCTGTCACCAGGCTGGAGTGCAGTGGCACAATCTTGGCGCACTGCAACCTCCGCCTCCCGGGTTCAAGTGATTCTCCTGCTTCAGCCTCCCGAGTAGCTGGGACCACAAGTGCGTGCCACCACACCCAGCTAATTTTGTATTTTAGTGGAGATGGGGTTTCACCATGTTGGTAGGCTGCTCTCTAACTCCTGACCTCAGGTGATCCATCTGCCTCGGCCTCCAAAATTGCAGGCAATTATTGTTATTTTCATTTTATGTCCGCCTTTGAATATATATCTATATATGCATATATATTTTTTTTATATATAACAGTATATTATTTTTTACATATTTTACCTCCCGGGTTCAAGTGATTCTCCTGCTTCAGCCTCCCGAGTAGCTGGGACCACAAGTGCGTGCCACCACACCCAGCTAATTTTTGTATTTTTAGTGGAGATGGGGTTTCACCATGTTGGCCAGGATGGTCTCAATCTCTTGACTTTGTGATCTGCCAGCCTCAGCCTCCCAAAGTGCTGGGATTACAGGTGTGAGCCACCATGCCCAGACTAAAATATAGTTTTATAATTAAATTATTTCAGACACTCTGCGTATTATAAGTAAAGTAGTTCCTAAAAAGATCTGCCATGGTTATGTTATGTCATGGTTGATAAACTTGGCTAACAGTCATATTGTGTGGCTTTTTTCCTTAGATAAGTAGGGTGTTTGGAGGCTTTCCATCTAGAGTTTGTTGACTCTAGATTGTTTAGTCAGTCAGCTTGGTGAGATATTGGGCTCTTAGAACATTTAAGGGATTTATTGGATTTATTGGTGGTATGAACAGAGGGCTTGCAGTCAGTACTATCTCAGAACCTCCATTAGTAGTATTTCTCTTCTTCAGAGTAATTGATGCTAATTCGTTTAGCCTTTCCAGCTGATACCACCTTCCCAAATGGAGCCAGTGAGTGGGCATTCCATGGTGCCCAGCACCATATTAATTGAGAATGGAACTTATGTTTCATTTTCAGGTAGGGTATCAATATTGGGAAAGTTGTAAAAACCAGAATGTAAGTACTCACAGAAGAACAAAGTCAATCAGGCTCTTCATGACTCGGAGTAGTGTCAGCCTAAAATCCTCATCGGCGAGCAGGTCTAAGTTAGCTTCTCCTGTACGTACTAGGGTAAGCCTGTGTTATGAGCCTTCAGGTCTCTTTTATTTCCCTAATTTAGCCATTCACGGGATGGATAGTCAATGACTTAAAAATAATTATAAACTAAGGCATTTTCTCAACAGACACTCTAAAATTACAGCTAACAGAGGGAGTAGAATCTGGAGGACAAAATACATGATTGGGAATATTTGCCATTGCCACTGTGTGTGATACAAGAAGGCCATTGAACTCCCCTAGAAACTGGAAGCAGTCAGCCTTGCTTCTGTTCTCCTTTGCAGGAGACATGGAGATGCACAAAGGGTACACACTTCCAGTACCCTGGGCAGGGGAGGAATGTGCTGTTTCCCAGCATCGATGATGGTGGAGAAGCTGTTTCTTGGCTAAGGATAGCCTAAAGCTCATCAGCCTGAACCCCTGCCTTTACTGGGACTTGAAGCATTTATTTAAAAATCTTCTGTCACCGGGCGCGATGGCTCACGCCTGTAATCCCAGCACTTTGGGAGGCCGAGGCAGGCGGATCACGAGGTCAGGAGATTGAGACTATCCTGGTGAACATGGTGAAACCCCGTCTCTACTAAAACTACAAAAAAATTAGCCGGGCGTGGTGGTGGGCCCCTGTAGTCCCAGCTTCTCGGGAGGCTGAGGCAGGAGAACGGCGTGAACCTGGGAGGCTGCGGAGCTTGCAGTGAGTGGAGATCGCGCCGCTGCACTCCAGCCTGGGCGACAGAGCCAGACTCCGTCTCAGAAAAAAAAAAAAAAAAAAAAAATCCTCTGTCTACATTCTTTGCATTGCCCATCCTCTCATCCACTAATGAAAAGCATGTATTCATGCCATTGTTAATTCATTCATATGCATAGACTTTTTTATTACTCTAGTATTGTTTTCAGTAGATTATCACCTTGAAATCTGAGGGCCAAGGAATTAATACAAGTGGCCTATATGTTGAGTTTTAATAATTTCTGTAATTTGAAGAAGTAATAATGGCTTTTTTTGGGGGGGATTTAAGCCTTTTTTATCGTGGCAAAAAAACACATGCCACATATTTACCATCTTAACCATTTTTAAGTGTGTAGTTCAGTAGTGTTAATTATGTGCACATTGTTGTACAGCCAGTCTCCAGAACTCTTCATCTGGTGAAACTGAAACTCTACACCCATTAAACAACTCCCCTTTTCTCCCTCGCCCCAGCCTCTGTTAACTACCCTTCTGCTTTCTGTCTCTACGAATTTGACTACTTTAGATACCTCATATAAGCGGGATCATACAGTATTTGCCTTTGTGTGACTGGCTGATTTTAGTTGGTATAATATCTACAAGGTTGATCCATGTTGTGGGATTGCTAGATCCTGTGGTACCTCTACTTTTAATTTTTTGAGAAATCTTCATATTGTTTTCCATAGCAGCTTTCACGATTTTACATTCCCACCAGCAGTGCACAAAGGTTCCAGTTTCTCTGCATCCTGCCAATACTTTGTTTTTTTTTTTTTCCCACAGTGGCCATCCTAATGGACATGAAGTGATAGCTCATTGTGGTTTTGATTTGCAGTTCTCTGATGATGAGTGGTGTTGGACATCTTTTTATATACTTGTTAGCCATTTGTATATCCTCTTTGGAGACATTTCTATGCAAGTCCTTTTTCTATATTTTAATCAGGTTATTTTTGTTGTTGTGTTGTTAGGAATCTTTATATATTCTGGATATATGTATAACATATATACATACATGTTACTTTTTCCTCAGATATACCTTTTTTCAGTGTTCATTCCTATATTACGATTCTATTCCTTCTTAAACATCTTTGATCATTTTAAACATATTCATCTTATAATCTTTTAAAAGATTTTTCTCTCCTAGTTTTGGGTGCCAGTTTTTACATTCCTTGTGTCTGCTGATTCTCATGATTTGTTTTCTCACAAAATTTGTATTTTGTGGCCAGGTGTGGTGGCTCACACCTGTAATCCCAGTGTTTTAAGAGGCCCAGGTGGGCAGACCACCTGAGGTCAGGAATTCAAGAGCAGCCTGGCCAACATGGTGAAACCCCGTCACTACTAAAAATATAAAATGAGCTGGACATGGTGGCATGTGCCTATAATCCCAGCTACTCAGGAGTCTGAGGCAGGAGAGTCTCTTGAACCTGAGAGGTGGAGGCTACAGTCAGCCAAGATCACACTACTGCACTCCAGCCTGGGCAACAGGGTGACACTCCATCTCAAAAAAATCGTATTTTGTTTTTAATCATGAGTTATCCTTTTTTTTTTTTTTTTTTAGACAAGGTCTCACTCTGTCACCTGAGCTGGAGTACAGTGGTGTGATCACTGCTCACTGCAGCCTTGACCTCCTGGGCCCCAGTGATCCTCCCTCTTCAGCTTCCCAAGTAGCTGGGACTACATGTGTGCACCACCACACCCAGCTGATTTTTTGATTTGTGAAAACAAAGTCTCGTCATGTTGCCCAGGCTGGTCTCAAATTCCTGGCCTCAAGTGATTCTCCCTCCTTGGCCTCCCAAAGTACTGAAATTATAGGCATGAGCTGCTGTGCGCAGCCCTTCAATGGCATTTTTTTTTTCTTTAGGAATTTAGTGCATTCTGAGTTGCAGTGTTTCATAGAGCAGTTTTATATTCATTTCTGCCAAAGCCTCAGGGATTCCACTAATTCAGGACTAAATTTTATATTTAATTTCTTGTTTTGGGATTCCCATATTATGCTTGGTGCAATATTGGGTTTTATTTCTAACAGGAGAATCTATCTTCCTACCCAGACATTCTGTCTTCTTGCTTGCTTCTTTTTTTTCTGCCAGTAAGCACCGTTTTTCTAGTTCCCTTTTCAGATAGGTCAACCTTGTTTGGGTCATAGCTTCATCCAGGTGTCTCATTTCCAGCTCCCAGGTTTGCCCTTCCTCTGCATTAGCATGAAAACCCGGCCCCCAGGTCTTATGGCCTCTGTAGAGCTGGAGATTTCAGTACTGGCTTAGAGTTTCCTTTTTTTTCTTTTTTGAGACAGTGTCTTGCCTTGTCACCCAGACTGGCATGCAGTGGTACAATCACGGCTCACTGCAACCTGGACCTCCCTGGCTCAAGTGATCCTCCCACCTCACCTTTCCAAGTAGCTGGGACTACAGACATACACCACTACACCAACACCTGTTGGTTACAGGTTGGTCTGTAACTTCTGGGCTCAAACAGTCCTCAACCTCCCAAAGTGCTGGGATTGCAGGCATGAGCCACTGCGCCCAACTGAATTTCCTTTTTAAGGCTTCCATTTTTTTTTTCTTTCAGGCTCAGTGATTCAGCATTATTATTTTTAATGTGTCATTTGTGTATCTTTGTATTTGGGGCAGGGGGAAGTAAGGGTTGGGTTACTGACTTTGCCCTGCTGCCAGAACAAGAAGCCAACCTAAATTCCCTCTCTGAACATTCATGGACTTTGACATTCATGAAGATTTTGTCCACTGCTCCTTTTTATCCTACCTTTTTCTGGATGATCTGATACACACCCATGGCTTTGCTTGCTTGCATGTGCTGCTTATTTCACATCTATGTGAGCTGTATACAGTGAGACAGCTTCCCCCAAACTCAACCAATAAATATATATGGAATGCCTACTGTGCACCGGAATCTTCCCCAAACTCAACCAATAAATATACAATGTGTACTGGAATCTTCTGCAAACTCAATAAATACATATGGAACACCTGCTGTGTACTGGGTATTGCAGATATAACAGTGAACAAGTCATAGTCCATGTTTGGTAGCCAGTCTCCAAGATGGCTTCCAATCCACCCATCCCCAATGTATTCATCCCATTGAGTGTGATTAGACTTAGTGACTCACTTCTAATCAATAGAATAAGGCAGTATGTGACTTGGAGACTAGGTCTTAAAAGACATTGTGGCATTATTTTCTTGTCTTCTCTTGGATCAGTCTCTCTGGGAGAAGTCAGCTGCCATGTGTTCAGACAGCCCTGTGAAAAGGTTCACCTGGCAGGAACTGAGGTGTCTTTCCAACAGCCCTGTGGGAGAACAGAGCATCCTCCAGCCCTTGTTAACCTTCAGATGACTGCAACCCTGAGCCGTAGCTTGACCATAGCCTCCTGAGAGACCCTAAGCCAGACCCCCAGCCCAGCTATTCTTGTATTCCTGACTCCCCCATCCTACATATTTGTTGTTTGAAGCTGCCAAGTTTTGATGTAATTTGTTATGCAGCAATAGATTACTCATGTACCATCTAAAGATTATATTCGTATGAGGGATAGACAGTAAGCAATAAAATGACATAATTGAAGAAAGTAGTGAGTACTGTGAAGAAAACAAAGCAGCATAGGGTAAAGGTGTGTGGCTATTTTAGATACGCTTGTCAGAGAATGTGCTTTGTTTGCCCTGCACAGTATGTTTTGAGGAACTTTAATTCCAGACCCTTTAGATTGGGTATGCCTCCATGTCCAGATGTTGACCAGAGAGGTGGCATACTGCAGTAGTTATGAGCATGGTTCTGGAATCAATTGCCTGGGTTTGAATCTTGTCTCCTTCACTTACTAGCTGGGTGATATTGGTCAAGTGATATGTTTTTCTGGATTTGTTTTGGCATCTTAAAATGCAGTGAATAATGATATCTACTCTTATGGTTGTTCTGAGTATTTACATATGTAAGGTGAATTTACATATGTAAGGTGGTTAGAACTTAGTAAGTTTAGTAAGTGTTACTGTGTTATTGCTGTTAATTTCCAGGACAATCCAGGTATCCCCTCCCCAAAGTTAACTAACTGACTTTGATTAGAGTTTTTGGTTGCAAACAGCAGAATCCACTTTGCTCAGCTGATGGGTATTTTGTTAGAGGATATTTGGCAACTTACAGAATCTTAGAGATGGCCACAGAACTCAACTGAGTTACAAACAGAAACAATTCAACCAAAGGCAGTGCAGCCCAGAAAATCCCCAGCCACACTATTCTAGTGGCCTTTGTAATGCTGGGGCTTGGATGCCAGAAATTCTACCACAGCTGCTTGCCAGAACCAAAGCTCCTGCTGCTGTGCTCATCAGAGGTGCCACTCTTCCCACAGGTGCTGCCCTTTCTTGCCACTCAAGCCCATCACACAGGTCACACAGGTGTCTTCTTGGTGGAACTGAAATCATGCCTCTGTACACTAATGGTAGGAGATGCTTGGGAAATACATGATCTCTAATCTCTGCAATTATTCCTCAACGTAGTGTAGCATTTTAGGTGGGCTGTGAATTGACAAGAAATAGGACCATGGCTTATTTGAATTCCTCATGCCTTCACTGTAGTTGGGACACAGGAGACAAAATTGGGGGAAGAGTAAAACGGAGAATGTGGCTTCTTTATTGGAAGGTTCTTCATGCATAGTTTTGGAGGAAGGATTTTAAAATACCATTGACGATGTAGTTTGTCATTGTAATACATCGAGAAAATAGTATTCTCTTAGCAGGTATTATGAAAATTCCTTCTGGGAAAGATCCATCTTTGTTAAGAGAGTTCTTTGATGAGTTGGCATAATAAGACTCTTTGGGACAAGTTTCAAGATTTCCAAGGAAGGGAATGAATTATTTATTGATTGATTTTTTTTTTGAGACAGGGTGTCACACTGTTACCCAGGCTGGAGTGCAGCGGCATAATCATAGCTCACTGCAGCCTTGAACTCCTTGACTCAGGTGATTCTTTCACCTCAGCCTCCCAAGTAGCTGGGATCACAGGTGTGCACCACCACACCCGGCTGATTATTATTTTTTTAGAGACTAGGGGTGTGGTGGGGGGATGTCTTACCATGTTTCCCAGGCTGGTCTTGAACTATTGGCCTCAAGTGATCCTCCCATCACAGGCTCCCAAGGTGTTAGGATTACAGGTATGAGCCAGTGTGCCTGACTTGATTTACTTCTGAGTGGGAGGGGAACCAAGAAGGAGAGGGGAGAATGACCACAACAGGAGACACTGTTGAGTCTTCCTCTATGTGACTGATTTCTGTGCTCCCTATAAAGATTTCAGAGAAGTAACCCCAAATCACAGAACTCTTGGTGTGGCTAGATTTTTGTTATTATTTGATTTTGTTTTAATGGAGATCAATAAAGAGAAACTAAGACTATGTCAGGGAACACGATAGAGTAAGCACAATTGGCTACAGGCCCTGAGATTCTAAATTCATAGGACATGATTCATAGAAGTCTTAGGTAATACTTTGGAGTTTTCTATACCATAAAAGTAAGGAGTTCAAGGAAATTTCCACTCCTTATGATATAGTATTAGAGAGACCCTGGACACCATTTTGGTTATATAATCATCTAAAGGAACTGATTCAAACCTCAAACAAATGGCCTAATCTTTGGAAAGAGACACTAGAATGAGAGGACATCTGAGATTTTCTTTTGGTCTAGAGTTTACATCACAGGTCCTGATTGCCTTGGGAGAACCTTATTGTCTGGGGATCCTTATTGTCTGCTTTCCTGAGCAACTCAGGAAAGTCTTGATCTGGGCAGTGCTCTGAGATTGGGTTAGCCAGAAGCATGAGACTTTTGAATGTATTACAGATTCTCTTTCCCTTTCCCTCAATAGTTTCCTGATGGCAAATATGGAAGGATGTATAGTAGACTCATTTTGTAGGCAACTTGACCTCAGTTTACTGTGTCAAATACAAGTTAAGGAAATAAAAACTTCTCAGTCTTAACCTAGAGTAAAATAATAATAATAATTATGATGATGATCATTATAAGGCTAACATTAAGGTTCTGAGCTGTGCATTTTATATAGATACTCTTATTGAACAGAAAACTCTTGAGCAGGATTTATCAACCTGACACTATTAACATTGTGAGACCAGATAATTTTTTGTTGTTTGGTGATGTCTTGTGCTTTGTAGGATGTTTAATAGCATCCCTGGCCTCCATCTTCTAGATGCCAGTAGCACTCTTACTCTCAGCTATGACAACCAAAAATGTCTCCTTACATTGCCAAATGTTCCCTGGGGCACAAAATTACTTCTGATTGAGAGCCACTATTCTAGAGGAGAAAGAAATCTTTCAATTCATTGATTTAATAGGTATTTTAAAAAATTGTGTTAAAATATAATGTAAAACTTACCATCTTAACCATTTCAAGTGTATAGCTCAGTAGTGTTAACTGTATGCACATTGTTGTACAACTAATCTCCAGAACTTCTCATCTTGCAAAACTGCAACTCTACATCCATTAAACAACAACTCCCCTTTTCCTCCTTCCCCCAGCTCCTGGAAACCACCAATCTACTTTCTGTGTCTATGAATTTGACTACTTTAGATACCTCATATAAATGGAATCACATTTATCTTTTTGTGACTGGCTGATTTCACTTGGTATAATGTCCTCAAGGTTCATCTATGTTTTAGTATATGTCAGAATTTCTTTTCTTCTTAAGGCTGAATAACTTTCCACTGTATATATATGTCATGTTTTCTTTATCCATTCATCTATTGATGGACATTTAGGTTGCTTCCACCTCTTGGCTATTATGAATAATGCTGCAATGACCATGAGTGTGCAAATATCTCTTCAAGATTCAGATTTCAGTTCTTTTGTATATGTACCCAAAAATTAGATTGCTGGATCATATAATGGTTCTATTTTTTAATTTTTTTGAGGAACCTCCATACTGTTTTCCATAGCAGCGATACTATTTTCCATTGTCATCAAGAGTGCACAAGGGTTCCAGTTTCTTCACATCCTCACCTTGTTATTTTCTCTTTGTATATTTTTTAATAATAGTTATCCTAATGGGTGTGAAGGTAACAAGTACTTTTTGAGTGCCTATTATGTGCCAAATATTACTCTAGACATTGTGGATATAATGGTAAGACACATAAACTGTGTTCCTAATGGGCTTATATTTAAATATGTGCTCTCAATTGCTTTTCTGTTAGTAATGATAGTTTTGAGCTGATATTTGTATGTACTTTTAAAATCTGACACTTAAAAATATCTGATATAGTATATACTTGTGGCATAGCTGGTTAGGCTAAGAATACAGTCAGTGTTTGGGCAAGAGCGAAAGGCTAGGAGACCCATCTGGGATTCCTCTGTGACTTTGCATTAACATCGTATTTTAACTGCCTGAGTTGATGAGTGTGGACTAGTTCACTTTGCAAGTGAGTTATTCAGACTAATTTTCAGATTGTTTTGCAAAATCTTAGCTCTTGTGTAAGGATTACACAAGGATTGACTCCTACAGTTAAACAGAGTGCTGAACTTGACATTTTGAAACACTAGCTAAGATTCTAGCCCCCAGATGGCAAATTGCTCGTGTCTGGAATGTTGTCTTGAGAAAGATTCTGAGGTTTTATACTGGGCTCAGAGGGAAAGAGTGCTGTTGTAGATTTTCAGTGTTTGCCATGGATGAGATAGAGGGAGTGGTAGTGTAGGTGCACTCTAAGGCCGTTTGGAAACCCTTCAAACAACAAACCACTGCCTTCATGATTTTTTCCCTATTTCTCATAATATTATAATTGAGAAAATTCATCATTCTTTTTTTTTTCCTTTTCTTGGCCAGCAGGAAACACTAGACTAGAAGAATAAGAGCATGAAAGAAAGGGATATGTAGGACCTTTCCTTCAGGATATTTCGGTAGATTATTGTTGCCTTGTAGGCTGAATCTGATTACATGTCTTTATGATATTCCTGGGACACAATACCCAAAGCAGACTGTTCAGGAGCCGATAGCAGCCAAGGAAGCACTTACAATCAAAGGTCTAATTAAGGTACAAAGCTGGAAATCTTTTTTTGGTCTTAGTCTTTAGTCACTGTGACATTATATAAGCAAAACATATCTCAGACAAAAGAGATGACTGGAAATGGCATCAAATTCTTCATGTGCTAAAATATATGTTGGAAAAAAAGTGCTACTCGAAGTCTGTGTTCTGAGAAAACCATTTTGGTGCGTGAAATTGCAGTTGCTATGACAACCAGGGGCTGCAGCCCACTGACTCGCATTTGTGAGGAAAACAAGAGTTGATGGTAATGGATGAGAACCAAGCATTGTCTTTAAAGAAAAGACTGAGTCCTGGATGTGTTCATTTAAGCTGCAGACCCTCATCATGTGTTTCAGGGGAAATAAGTTTTCTAAGGTCATCCAATTATGTCTAACTAGGTGAAGCATCCTTGTCTGACCTCAGGAAGAAAACACCTACATGAGAATATCAGTTCGAGTGGAAAAAAAATATTTTAAGTAGACAGTTTGTTTACAACTTCAGGGTAAGGAGCCCCATCTTGCTCTGGTATTAAAATTTTTGAAAAAATGATGGAATTGAGAGTTTGTGACTCAGCAGTACTTTCTTATTTTTGGACTTTTTAGGCTTATGTTTTCTTCATAGATTTTATTCAAAGTACTGTAGCTTGTGTTCAACCTTGAAAGCTCTTCATGTGTAGGGGCAATTGTAACAATCTCAAATGTTTTAAATCTTAAATCTCAAATGTTTCTGTAGAACAGAATTGTCCTTATCTCAGTAAATGATGGCATTATCTGTCTAGTTGTTCAAGTAAGAAACATTGAAGTCATTTTCGACTTTTTGTTTCATTCTCCACAGCTAATTTATCAACCAATATTGTTGATTCTGCCTCTCTGTATGTCCCAGATCTATCTGCTTCTCCTTGTTTCAACTTCTAGCATGTTCTAGCATGGTCATCTCTTGCCTGGATAACTTTGTGTTTTCCTACTAGGTCTTTCTTTTGCCACTATTGTTTTTTGTTTGCTTGTTTAATCATTCATTCTCCCCACAGCTGACAGGGTGATTTTTTTGTGTTTAAATTAAACATTCTATTTTGAGCTAACTGTAGATTGGCATGCAGATGTAAGAAATAATATACAGATCCCATGTATTCTTAACCCAATGTCCCCCAATGGTAACATCTTGCATTATTGTAGTACAATATCACAGCCAGGATATGGACATTGATAGGTCAAGACGTAGACATTACCATCACCACAAGGAGCCCTCTGTTGCCCTTTTATAACCACACCTACTTCCCTTCCACACTACGCTCTGTTTAACCCTCTCTTTAACCCCTAGCAACCACCAATCTGTTCTCCATTTCTATGATTTTTGTCTTTTCAAGAATGTTATATGGAGAGAATCATACCATATGTATGTAGAACTTCTAGCATTATTTTGAAAAAGGGTATTGATAATGGATTTCCTTGAATTGTTCCCAGTCCTGGGGAGAAAGCATTCAGTCTTTCACCATCATGTATAGTCATGTGCTTAGCAAAGTTTCAGTCAGCGATGGACCGCATATATGATGATGGCCCCTTCAGATTATAGCTGAAAAATTCTTAACCCCTAGTGACACTGTAGCCATTGTAATGTCATAGCACAATCACTCACTTTGTTTTTAAAATAAATTTAGTGTAGCCTAAGTATATGATGTTTGTAAAGTCTACGGTAAGCATCATGTCTTAGGCCTTCACATTCACTCACCACTTACCCAGTGACTCACCTAGAGAAACTTCTAGTCCTGCAAACTCCATTCATGGTAAGTGCCCTATACAAGTGTACCATTTTAAAAATATTTTATACCGTATTTTTACCATACCTTTTCCATGTTTAGATATGCAAATATTTACAATTGCCTTCAGTGTTCAGTACAGTGACATCCTGTACAGGTTTGTAGCCTAGACGCAATAGGCTGTATCATATAGCCTAGGTGTGTAGTAGACTGTGCCATCTAGGTTTGTGTAAGTATACTCTGTAATGCTACACAGTGATGAAATTACCTACTGACACCTTTCTCAGAATGAATCTCTGTCATTAAGTGATGCCTGACCGTATAATGTTAGCTGTCAGTGTTCTGTAAATGTTTATCACGTTTAGGAAGTTTCCCTCTATTCCTATTTTTCTGAGTTTTTATATGAATAGGTGTTAAAATTTGTCATGTGCTTTTTCTTCATCGACCTAATTGTGATTTTCTTCTTTAGTGTGTTAATAGAGTAGATTATGTTGATTGATTTTCAAATGTTGAAAGCAGGCTTGGGAATGGTGTATAATTATTTTAAAGTATTGTTGAATTCTATTTGCTAATCTTTTGTTAAGACTTTTTGTGTATCTATTCATGAGGGATATTGGTCTGTACTCTTTTTTTGTACTTTCTTTGATTTTGGTATCAGGGTTATACTAGCTTAATAAAATGATGTGTTCCTTTCTCTTCTGTTTTTTGGAAGAGAGTATGTGGAATTGGTGTTAATTCTTCTTTAAACATTTGGTAGAATTCACCAGTGACACTGTCTGGACCTGGAGATTTCTTTTTGGGGAAGTGTTTTAACATATTAAGTTTTCTTAGTAGTGACAGGATTGTTCAAATGATCTGTTTCATATTGTGTAAGCTGTGGTAGCTTATGTTTTTCAAGGAATAGTCAAATTTATGTGTGTATGGTTATTTCCTTATTATACCGTTGATGTCCGCAGGATCCATATAGCTATCCCATTTTGTTCCTGACACTAGTAGCTTGTGTCTTCTCTCTCTTTGTCTTTGTCAATCTTGCTAGGGGGTCTATCAATTTCATTAATCTTTTCAAAGGACCAGTTCTTTATTTCCTTGATTTTTTCTATTGCTTTTCTGATTTAAATTTCCTTGATTTCTACTCCTTAATATTTCCTCTTTTCTGCTTTTCTTTTTTTAGGTTTTCTTCTTTTTTTTTTTGCTTTGCTTTTTTTAGGTTTTTGAGTTGGGAGCTTATCTGAGACATTTTCTCCTTCCTAATTATAAGCTTTTAGTAGTGTAAATTTCTCTCTCAACACTGCTTTAGCTATGTCCCACAAATTTTGATACGTCATACATATTTTCATTTTTGTTAAGTTCAACATATTCTTTGATTTATGTTGAAACACCTTTTAAGCCCATGAATAATATAGAAATACATTGTTTAGCTTTCAAATACTTGAAGATTTTTCTGTTGTCTTTCTTTTACTAATTTCTAGTTTGATTCCATTGTGGTTGGAGAACACACTTTGTATGATTTCAATTTTTAAAAATTTATTAGGGTTATTTTATGGCCACAGATGTAGTTTATCTTGATATATATCCTGTGGGCATTTGAAAATAATGTGTATTCTCCTGTTGCTGGGTGGTATGTTCTATAAATGTCAATTAGATGTTGTTGCTTGATGGTGTTATGGAATTCTTCTCTTTCCCTGCAGATTTTCTGTCTAGTTTTATCAGTTGCTGAAAGAGGGGTGGGTTGACATCTCCCACTATAACTGTGGATTTATCTAATTCTGCTTTTAATTCTAAGCTTTTGCATCACACATTTTGTTGTTTGATGCATATACATTTAGGATTACTATATCTTCTTAATTTGATTGACCCTTTTATCACTCTATATGCCTGTCTGTGTATCTGGTAATTTTCTTTGTTCCAAAGTTTTTTTGATATGGTTTGACTCTGTGTCCTCATCCAAATCTCATGTTGAATTGTAATCCCCAGTGTTGGAAGACGGGCCTGGTGGGAGGCGACTGAATCATGAAGGTAGTTTCTAATGGTTTAGCACCATCTCCCATGTGCTGTCTTGTGATAGAGTTCTCATGAGATCTGGTGGTTTGAAAGTGTGTAGCACCTCCCCCTTTACTCTTTCTCCCACTGGCTATGTAAAGATGTGCCCGCCTCCCCTTCACCTTCCGTCATGATTGTAAGTTTCCTGAGACCTTCCCAGAAGCAGAAGCCTGTACAGCCTACAGGGCTGTGAACTGATTGAACCTCTTTCTTTAAAAATTATCCAGTCTTGGGTAGTTCTTTATAGCAGTGTGAGAATGGACTAATACATCTATTTTATCTGATATTAAGATAAGCATGCCTTCTTTTTTTGAGACAGAGTCTGCAGTGGGGTGATCTTGGTTCACTGCAACCTCCACATCCCAGGTTCAAGCAATTCTCATGCCTCAGTCTCCCAAGTAGCTGGGATTACAGGCACATGCTACCATGCCTGGCTAATTTTTGTATTTTTGTAGAGATGGGGTTCCACCATGTTAGGCTGGTCTTGATCTCCTGACCTTAAGTGAGGCCTTCCTTGGCCTCCCAAAGTGCTGGGATTATAGGTGTGAGCCATTGCGCCTGGCCTCATGACTTCTTTATGTTTGCATGATACATCTATTTCCATCCTTTTACTTTCAACCTGTATATAACATTATATTTGAAGTGAGTCTCTTGGAGATAGTGTGTAGTTGAGTCATATTTCTTGATCTGCTCTGTCAGTCTCTTTCTTTTAATTGCTGTATTTGGACCATTAGCATTTAATGTGATTATTGATATGTTAGGGCTTAAGTCTGCTATTTTATTTTTTGTTTTCTGTTTATTCTCTCTGTTTTTTATTTATTTTTCCTGATTTCCTGTGGGTTAGTTGAACTTTTTCTTAAGAATTCATTGTTGTTTTTTAATGCACCCCCTATATTTCTTTCTTAGTGGTTGCTCTAGGCAATCTATTAAATACGCGAAACTTATCACAGTCTGCTGGTACCATTGCTTTACCAGCTCCTGGTATAGAAACTTTTTCTCCCTTTATGTCTCTTTGCCCTTTCCAGTTTTTTAGTTGTAATTATTTCCTCTATCTGCATTTAGAACCACATTAGACAGTGTTATAATTTTTTGCTTCAATTATTAAAAGTAATTTAGAAAACTTGAGGAGAAAAAATTATATTTTTTGATAATTTTACTATTTCTATTGTCTTTCTTTTTTTTTTTTTTTCTGATATCCCAGTATCCCTCCTTTTATAATTTTTTTTCTTAGAGACGTTTTGAAAATCCTTTCTTTTAGGGTAGGTCTGCTTCTCCTTCATTCCTGAAGAATATTTTCACTGGATATGCAATTCTGGTTTGAAAACTTTCTTTCAGCATGTGAAAAATGTTGTGTCACTTCTTCCTGACCTGCATGATTTCTGGTGAGAAATCTACTCTCATTCTAGTTGCTTGTCCCTTATTGGTAAGATGTCATTTCTCTTGTGCTTACTATTTTCAAAAGTTTTTTTCTTTGTATTAGTTTTTATTGTATTGAGTTTTAGTTGGCGTTTTGTGATACCACCATGATAGGGGATGCTTTGTTAGTGTCAATTGAGGATACATGTTCAGGTTCCCCATCTGGCCTCTGTTGATATGGAAGAGGAGCTGGGTAGCGGTGGCAGTTCTAGGCCTCTGCTAGGCCTCTACTGATGCCTATTACCATCCTTTCTTCAAAGTTAAACTATAAACGAAATTCTTCTCGTGGTTAGCTTGGCCTTTGCCCAGGAATGAGTGAGGATAGCTAGCCTGTGAGGCTGGAAGCAAGATGGAGGCAGTCATGCTAGACTTCTTTTGCTGTCATAACCTTTGCAAAGGTGGTTTCATCTCTACTTTCAGAATCTTCTCCTGTTTGTTATATACAATGTCCAGAGTTTTAAATGGTACCTTAGTGGGACAAATAGGGAAAAGTATATCTACTCCAGTTTCACGGATGTAGAAGTCCAGAACGATCTTTTTAAAAAGCAAAATGTTGCTCTCCTGTTTGAAACCCTCCAGTGGCTTTGGTTATACTGAGAGTAAAGGCTCATCTGTGGCCCATAGGGAACAACCTTGTCATAACTTGTTTTCTATCCTTTGCCTTATGCTTTTCTCCTATTTTCTCACTTTGCTTCAGGTACGTTGGACTTTTTTAAAATTAACGCTCTCAACAAAAATACATTAAGACTCTATTATGTTTCAGGTACCGGTCTAGGCCTCAGGTTGTAGGCACAAAGTCCCTGCTCTCCAGAGCTTACGTTGTTTCTGTTTCTAGAACACCAAGATCATTTCTGCTTCAGGGCTTGCACTTTCTGATATACTCTTTGCCTAGCTCTCTCCCGCTTACTAAGGCCTCAAATCAAACGTCTCCTCAGACAGACCTGCGCTTTCCACCTGCAGCAGGGTTTTCGCCCTTGGCTTATATGTCGGAATCACCAGGGCACTCTTAACGGATCCCAAAGCCCAGTTTCACCCCAGACTAAATTAAATCCAAGCCTCTGAGTGTGGCCCAGGCATCAGTGTTTTTAAAGCTTTAAAGGGGATTCCAGTGGACAGCCATGGTACTTAAGAGCCATTTAAGGATATCCAGTAGTACTGGCCCTCCTTTTCTTTATCTCTTCTTATCACTACCTGAAGTTCTTTTCTGCATTTGTTAACTCTTTAGTTTTCCTCTATTTTCTAGACCTTATCTAGTAGATAAAGTGAGTTTAGACTCCTTGAATGGAAAACTCAATTGCTTATTTGCAATAACTGTGTTTCTGCTTTAGATTCTGGAGACTGAGATTTATATGAGAGCAAGGACCTCATGTGAATTGATCTCTGTGAGCTCTTGGTTTAAAGGTACCCCTCAAGGACTCTGAGTTTTCTGTTTTCAAACCCAACCTTATGGGCCTGAACCTGGGCCTGGCCTAGGTAGGAAATAGCCTCTCAGTGAGTGATGTCCTGGCCAGAATTCTTCCTCCTCTGAGAGCCTTTTGCCTGGCCAAGCCCTGCCACCTCTGTCTGAACTCCCCCATGGTGTTGCCTCCATGGTGCTGATAACACCTATGCTCTGAGGAGGTGACTCTTGAGATACTGTTAGAATTGGGAGTAGGGAACCATTTTATCTTGGTTTGCCCTGGATTTTCTTAGTTTCATCCTTGTAAGTCCTACATCCTACAAACTTTCCCAGTCCTGGACAAACCAGCGTGGTTGGTCATCCTAGGAGAGTCTGAGAGTCACCTCAGTACCTTTTCTGGTTGGATGTCCGGAGGGAAGAGGTTGAGAGGACATTTAAGTGGTTCACAACCAGTGTTGGGCTGCCCAGGTTCGATTCTTCAAAGCCTTGTACTGTTGAGGCCTTGTTAGAACGTGTCCTCTGTAAGGCAGCAAACCCAGGAAAGTATGGGCACTTATAGGGCCTGGATCTATGTAGCCTATAGGTTCTTGCCCCAAATTCTCATCTGATCCATTTTTTTTTCACTAGGCAGTGGGGGCAAATGGGGCTGGGGGCTCCCATTAGGTCCTCAGAACAGGGGTCCCCTTGGCTGATCCTGTGACTGTGGTGAGAACCATGGAACACTGTCTAACTGTGGTTTGGATTCTGGGGTAGATGAATAGCTAAACTGACAGCTATATAATGTAATTGAGGATGAATACATATTTTACAGCAGTATTTCCAGATGTGTGGTTGGAAACTACGTTTTTCAAGATCACCTGGGAGCATATTAAATACAGATTCCTAGGCCAAACCCCCTTAGATTATGAATCAGCATGTGTGGGGTGGGGACCAGGAAACTACATTTTTACAAGCACCCCATGTAATATTCATGAATCCTGACATTTAAGGACCACTGTTCTTGTGGTGATGTCCAGAGGATATCAGGGGAATTTTGTATCTGATTTTACTTTTTGTTGAAAGGGACATGGAGAAAAATATTTGGGACTTTGAAGAGTTTTATTTTATATTATTCTGCTAATTGTGTGGCATTAAGGTTTGGGTGAGATTTAGAACGCTAGTAGCAATCCTCTTGACGCTTTACAAAGGCTGTTCTTTCTACCTGTAGTAGTAGAGAGAGAACTTGAGTGGAAAGTGACAAATAATATTGTCATAGCAGTTTAACAGATTTTTCTCTAAGCTTTATAGTCCTCCCCTAGGACTGAAGAGGAAATTAAATGAGGGAAGTGAGTCAAAATCACATAGAAAAGAAGATAGCACTTGTTGCCTGCATTCTGAAAGTGGGATAAATTACACGAGATCTTTAAGCTATATTTTGTTGAAGTCAGCATTTTTCCCTGTTAAGTGCACCTGCTACCATCTAATGTCTAGAATTCTAAAATAATATCTATTCTAGAGAGAGATTTATTGTATTATAAACCCAGATGACATCTTAGCTGGGAATTTGGCTTTCTTTCCTACCTCAGGCATAGCTATACCTGTGTAATAATCTCTTACACTGGCAGGGAGTACTATTGATCTGTCAATCAACTGGCGTGTTCAAGCTCCAGATGTGGGCTCACTTGCAAAATGCAATTCTGGGAGTAGCTCTTTGAGTTACTGTAACTGGGACTGATCTGGGCCTCTTTTGAAGGGTATGCTTCAGTCGATAGCAGTTTTCATTGTCATGGTGTATGGAGTGTGAGTGGCTGGATACTAGGTCTGCAGGATAGTAAAAATAATGATCTTTTCTTGATTATAAGTTACCTTTGAAATACATATGATTGAAACCATTTCATATTATCTTTTGTGCCCTGCTTGGAGGACATCAGCCTCTTCAGATTCTTCTCCCCACAAGTATTTCTAGGACTTGCATGGTACATTACACACATGCTCTCAAAAGTCTAGATGCCCACGTGACAGCCACTCTTATTTCCTCTTCTGCTTCAACCAGCAGGCTATCATTCCATGTCTGCTGGCCACCATGGCTCTTCCCTCCTGTCCAGTACTCACGCACAAAGTACAAAAGAAAACTCCCCTCCCCCTGCCTTTTTTAATAGTGTGAACCCAGTGCTGCTTTTAGTGTTGTGGGTGTCAGGCCCTTCTCTTTGAGTATGATTCCAAGAAGTTGCTGAGCTGGGGATGAAACCCACAGGGTGATGGCTTTCTGTATTCAGAATCTGAAGCCTGTCCTAGGCAAGTCCTGTCATGCCTGGCTTTCCTTCCTCCAGAGCAAGTTCTCCCTCAGCCCCTTGTACAGACTTTTGGTGGGCCTACCTCACTGTATGAGTCCACTCAGGCTGCTATAACAAAATACCATAAACTAGGTGGCTTGTAAACAACAGAAATTTATTTCTCATAGTTCCAGAGGCGAGAAAGTCTAAGATCAAGGCATTGGCAGAATCAGTATCTGATGAGAGCCCATGTCCTGCTTCATAGATGGCCAGAATGTCTTTTCACTGTGTCTCTTATGGTGGAAAGGGTAAGGGACCCCTTTCGGGCTTCTTTTTATAAGGGTACTAATCCCATTCATGGGGGCTCTGCCCAAATGATGTAATCACCTCCCAAAGGCCCCACCTCCAAATACCTTCATACTGAGTTCTGTGTTTTGGCTCTGTGTCCCCATCCAAATCTCATGTTGAATTATAATCCCAGTGTTGGAGGAGGGGCCTACTGGGAGGTGATTGGATCATGGGGTGGTTTCTAATGGTTTAGCACCATCCCCCTAATGCTGTCTTGTGACAGAGTTCTCCCAAGATCTGGTTGTCTGAAAGAGTGTGCAGCATTCCCCACTTCACTCTCTCTTCCTCTTGCTCCTATCCTGTAAGATGTGCTGGCTTCCCCTTTGCCTTCTGCCATGATTGTAAGTTTCCTGAGGCCTCCCCAGCCATGCCTCTTGTATAGCCTGCGGAACTGTGTGTCAATTACACCTCTTTTCTTTATAAATTACCCAGTCTCAGGTAGTTCCTTATAGCAGTGTGAGAATGGACTAATAAACTGGGGATTAGCTTTCAACATATGAATTTTGAGAGAGGGGACAGAGACATTCAGACTATAGCACTCAACATTAGTGAGATGAGCTCAAAAGGGGCCCAGTCCCCTCAGTGGGTTCAGTGTAGTCTCCAACTGGGATCCCTACTGAGAGCTTTAATCTTAATGTATTAAGTTGCAAAGCTGCCATGTATGTAGGATTATAACTACTGACTATATGTTGGAGACAAAAAAGCCATTGTAATATGTCTGCCAACATTTATAAGTAAGCCACATTTGGTCATGTACCCTCCTAAACCTATCATTTGGTCAAAATGATCAGAAGTTATGTTAGTTTCCTGGGCTGCTGTATCAAAGTACCATAAACTGGGTGTCTTAACACAACAGAAATTTATTATCTTACAGTTCTGTAGGCGAGAAGTCTAAAATCAATGTTGGCAGGACCATGCCGTCCCTGAAACCTGTGGGGGAACATTTCCTTGCCCATTCCTCACTTCTGGTGGTTTACTGGCAATCTCTGGCATTCCTCAGCTTATAGATGCATCACTCTAATCCTGTCTTCACAAGGCCTTCTTCCTGTAGGTCTTCCTATCATCTTCCCTGTGTGTGTGTCTGTCTCTGTGGACAAATTTCCCCTTTTTATAAGGACGCCAGTCATATTGGATTAGGGCCCATTCTAATCATCTCATTATTACTTCATTCTCTCTGCAAAGACCCTATTTCCAAGCCACATTCGGAGATAGGACTTCAATGTATTTTTTGGGGTGGATGGGGGTGGGGACACAATTCAACTTATAAAGAAGTGTATGTGAAATGCTCAGCATAGAGCCTCACACCTAAACATGATCAATATGTATTGGTTGTTATTATGACCATTGTCAAGCCTTAATGGGCAAGGGACAGCTAACTAGCAAGATTCATCCTTAATAATTGCAGCCGTATTCACAGTCTAGGTGTAAGTGTTAAATGATCAACTGCAGTTCCTTTCACAGCTAAGTGGTAGTTGGGTAAAAATGAGGTTTTAAGGACAGCTGCATGAGGACCCAGGGCCGCAGAGAACTGGGGAAACAACAGGTAATTAAGCCAGAGGATCTGGAGTCAAGTTCAGGTTCCATTAATTACTATGTGATCATGTGCAAATCATATGGCTTTCTTTTTCTGTTTCCTCGGGGGGCAATTAATAATACCTGCCTCAAATTCAGATCAACAAAAATGTATTACCACACATTAAGTGTATTACCACACATTAAGTGATGGGACACATGTAAAACACTTGGTAAATATTAAAATGCCATTGCCCTTCCAACTTCCTCATGGGCTATGTTTTTAAAATTTTTTTCTGTGGTTTTATTTCTGTATTATTTTAAGTCAAATTCCTTATTTAAAATCTGAAATGGTTAGATCTGTATTTAAAGTTACAATCGGCTTGGTTCTTACATTGAAAATGTCAAATATGTCTGTCTTACTACCCTTTTTTATATTATTATACTTTAAGTTCTAGGGTACATGTGCACAACGTACAGGTTTGTTACATATGTGTACATGTGCCATGTTGGTGTGCTGCACCCGTTAACTCATCGTTTACATTAGGTGTATCTCCTAATGCTATCCCTCCCCCATCCCCCCCACCCCACGACAGGCCCTGGTGTGTGATGTTCCCCACCCTGTGTCCAAGTGTTCTCATTGTTCAATTCCCACCTATGAGTGAGAACATGCGGTGTTTGGTTTTCTGTCCTTGCGGTAGTTTGCTGAGAATGATGGTTTCCAGCTTCATCCATGTCCCTGCAAAGGACATGAACTCATCCTTTTTTATGGCTGCATAGTATTCCATGGTGTATATGTGCCACATTTTCTTAATCCATTCTATCATTGATGGACATTTGGGTTGGTTCCAAGTCTTTGCTATTGTGAATAGTGCCGCAATAAACATACGTGTGCATGTGTCTTTATAGCAGCATGATTTATAATCCTTTGGAGATATATATATATACACACATACACATACCCAGTAATGGGATGGCTGGGTCAAACAGTATTTCTAGTTCCAGATCCTTGAGGAATCACCACAGTGTCTTCCACAATGGTTGAACTAATAGTGTAAAAGCATTCCTATTTCTCCACATCCTCTCCAGCACCTGTTGTTTCCCAACTTTTTAATGATTGCCATTCTAACTGGTGTGAGATGGTATCTCATTGTGGTTTTGATTTGCATTTCTCTGATAGCCAGTGATGATGAGCATTTTTTCATGTTGGCTGCATAAATGTTCATATCCTTTGCCCACTTTTTGATGGGGTTGTTTGATTTTTTTCTTGTAAATTTGTTTAAGTTCTTTGTAGATTCTGGATATTAGCTCTTTGTTAGATAGGTAGATTGTAAAAATTTTCTCCCATTCTCTAGGTTGCCTATTCACTCTGATGGTAGTTTCTTTTGCTGTGCAGAAGCCCTTTAGTTTAATTAGATCCTATTTGTCAATTTTGGCTTTTGTTGCCATTGCTTTTGGTGCTTTAGTCATGAAGTCCTTGTCCTTGCCCATTCCTATATCCTGGGTGGTATTGCCTAGGTTTTCTTCTAGTGTTTTTGTGGTTTGGGGTCTAACATTTAAGTCTTTAATCCATCTTGAATTAATTTTTGTATAAGGTGTAAGGGAGGGATCTAGTTTCAGCTTTCTACATATGGCTAGCCAGTTTTCCCAACACCATTTATTAAATAGGGAATCCTTTCCCCATTTCTTGTTTTTGTCAGGTTTGTCAAAGATCAGATGGTTATAGATGTGTGGTATTATTTCTGAGGGCTCTGTTCTGTTCCATTGGTCTATATCTCTCTTTTGGTACCGGTACTATGCTGTTTTGGTCACTGTAGCCTTGTAGTATAGTTTGAAGTCAGGTAGCGTGATGCCTCCAGCTTTGTTCTTTTGGCTTAGGATTGTCTTGGCAATGTGGGCTCTTTTTTGGTTCCATATGAACTTTAAAGTAGTTTTTTCTAATTCTGTGAAGAAAGTCATTGGTAGCTTGATAGGGGTGGCATTGAATCTATAAATTACCTTGGATAGTATGATCATTTTCATGATATTGATTCTTCCTATCCATGAGCATGGAATACTCTTCCATTTGTTTGTGTCCTCTTTTATTTCGTTGAGCAGTGGTTTGTAGTTCTCCTTGAAGAGGTCCTTCACATCCCTTGTAAGTTGGAATCCTAGGTATTTTATTCTCTTTGAAGCAGTTGTGAATGGGAGTTCACTCATGATTTGGCTCTCTGTTTGTCTGTTCTTATTGTATAGGAATGCTTGTGATTTTTGCACATTGATTTTGTATCCTGAGACTTTGCTGAAGTTGCTTATCAGCTTAAGGGGAGATTTTGGGCTGAGACAGTGGGGTTTTCTAAATATACAATCATGTCATCTGCAAACAGGGACAATTTGACTTCCTCTTTTCCTAATTGAATACCCTTTATTTCTTTCTCCTGCCTGATTGCCCTGGCCAGAACTTCCAAGACTATGTTGCATAGGAGTGGTGAGAAAGGGCATCCCTGTCTTGTGCCAGTTTTCAAAGGGAATGCTTCCAGTTTCTGCCCATTCGTTATGATACTGACTGTGGGTTTGTCATAAATAGCTCTTATTATTTTGAGATACGTCCCATCAATACCTAATTTATTGAGAGTTTTTTGCATGAAAGGCTGTTGAATTTTGTCGAAGGCCTATTCTGCATCTATTGAGATAATCATGTGGTTTTTGTCTTCGGTTCTGTTTCTATGATGGATTACGTTTATTGATTTGCATATGTTGAACCCTCATGGGCTATTAATGTAAAACTTCACATTTTATTAACAATAATTGCTTCTTTAGCTGAAGAAGAAGTGTTTTCTTTCTTTAGACTAATTAAGAATTAGCAAGTCATCTTAGAATTTAAAACTTTGAAAATGTTATTTTTTCTTCCTTTAGTCTACAAATAATAAGATGAAGGCTGAGCAGCAAAATACAATGGAATGTTTTAAGTTTTACCTACGTTTGATTTAAGCAAATGGGGCATTTATTTTGAGGGAGCATCAGAAGATGAAGTGGGAAAGGTCAGATTCCTTAGAGATTCATTTGTTGGCTTTATAGATTTAATTATTTAGAGTATCCTACATTTAAATTGTTGCTTTATTGAAAAACCCAGCATATTTGTCCATAAATAAAAATATTCAGAATGCAGAAACTTAATGAATATATGACAGCCTGATTTTGTTATGAGTCATTACTCACTCAATGAGCGAGAACATTTTTAAAATTATTACAGCAGCTGGTACCTTTAGACTTTTTTTTTTTTTTTTTTTTTTAAATTAATGGGGATGGGATCTTGGTATGTTGCCAGGCTGGTCTCGAACTACTGGCCTCAAACCATCCTCCTGCCTCAGCCACCCAAGTGCCGGGATTACAGGCCTGAGCCACCATGATTGGCCAGAACAAGCACATATTAATCAGCTACCATGAGCCAAGCACTGTGTTGTACTCTGGTGATGAAAAGACAAAGATAAATACTGTTCTTATCCTTGAAGAGTTCATGAGCTTTTGGAGGAGTTAGTCTTATGACCTTATGAGGGCCTTAGCTCATAAGGTTATAGCTGAGATTAAATGAGTAATGTTTGTAAGATGCCTGTCTTGTAATTATTGCTCAATAAATGTTAGCTGTTACTACTACTACTGTTACCACTGCTAGTATCACCACTACTGTGCTAAGTGCTGTGTTAATTAATGTAAACAAAGTATAATGGAGAAACAGAAGATTAAATTTGCATGAAATCTGTGGAATCAAAGAGGTCTTCATGGAGAAGGTGATATTGGAAATGGATCCTTAAAGCTTGAATAGGATTTTCCATGTATATACAAGAGGCTAGGGAATTCCTACACAAAAGAAAGTGATCAGGTAAAGACATAAAGGAGTTGGAGTAAATGGCACACTCAGGGAGTGAGAGGTGATCCAGGAAGCTAGAATCCAACCTGCAATCATGGTAGGCAGTGGACAGAGAGAATCTTGGGACTGCTGGTCAGGGACTTACAGCACTGTGCAAAGGAATTGAGATTTTATCCTGTGAGTAGAGAAGAGGCATTGGAGGATTTTTATTACAGGACTAAAAAGATGAGTTCTGGTCTTTAAAAGATGACTGGCGAAAATGGAAAAGCTTAGGAGAGAGTAGAGACAGGTCCCCCGATAGGCAGTGGATATTGCGAAAGTCCTTCTCTAGACTGATAACTCAACTTGTTATCAGTTTGAATAGACTTCAACATTTTTTAAAGAATTGACTTTACCTCTTTGGCACCTTCAGTTAATTACCCTCTGTGTATGATGACTTCTGGGCTTAGTCAGATGTCCCCAGCTATAGGATCAGAAAAATATCTAGAATGCATTGATGTAGTTGAATGTAACACTTTCTTACTGTTACTTGCCATGAATCCAGTTGTTCATTGACAAACATTCAGTAAGCATCTCCATGTGCCAAGTACTGTGTTTGACTCAAAGAACAGGGACATTTGCAGAACAAATTTTGTTGGTTAACAAACTAAAGGGGACCCTGAGTAAAGGGTTTTCCCTTTCTCCTTCTCTTAGGATAAATTTATATTAACTTTATAGCCCTGTCCCCCTAGAAGTCTCTCTCAGTCTCTTTATAAATTTTATAAAGAAGAAGTGCCTTCTGAAGAGTTTGCCTAAATTAAGGAGGTAGGTGTTTTTTGTTGGTCCATTTATGTTGCTATAAAGGAATACCTGAGACTGGGTAATTTATAAAGAAAAGAGATTTATTTGGCTCATGGTTCTGCAGGCTGTACAAGAAGCATGGTGCCGTCATCTGCTTCTGGTGAGGGCAGCAGGAAGCTTCCACTCATGTGGGAAGGCAAAAATAAGGCGGGGATGTCACATGGTGAGAGAGGAAGCAGGAGAGAGAGAGAGGCAGAGGTGCCAGGATCTTTTAAGCAATCAGATATCACGTGAACTCATTACCACAGGGGAAGGTACCAAGCCATTTATGAGAGATCTGCCCCCATGACCCAAACACCTTCTACCAGGTCCCACTTCTAACAATAGGAATCACATTTCAACGTGAGATTTGGAGGAGACAGACTTCCAAAAATATCAGTGTTGATGGCAGTGGCCAAGACCCTGGTATGTTTTCTAGTATCCTTTCCCACTTTTTCCAGAACAATAGAAACCCTCTTTTTCTATTTATGTATTTGTTTGTTTGTTTGTTTTGAGACAGGCCTCACTCTGTTGCCCAGGCTAGAGTGCTGTGGCACGATCTTGGCTCACTGCAACCTCTGCCTCCCAGGTTTAAGCAATTCTTGTGCCTCAGCCTCCTAAGTAGCTAGGATTACAGGCATGTACCACCATGCCTGGATAATTTTTGTATTTTTATCAGAGACTGTGTTTTGCCATGTTGACCAGGCTATTCTCGAACTCCTGGCCTCAAGTGATCTGCCCTTGTGGGTCTCCCAAAGTGCTGGGGATTACAGGCATGAGCCACTGTGCCAGGCCTGAAACTCTGTTTTTAGATGGACATATCGTTTTCCAGAATGAAGACAGGCTCCTTGGCAACCAGTATGATCACATGACTGATGCAGAGTGTCACATAAGTTTCCTGCAGTTTTCCTTAAAGACAGGTGATACTGTCCTTTCTCCAGCTTCTTCATCCCCTTTCCATCCTAATTCCTGAAATACGGATATTTTACTGGAGCTCTAGTTTCCACCTTAGACTCTGAGAATGGGGTCCCAGTATTTGGGATGGTGGAATAATGAGTTAGAAAGATGCTGAGAATTTTGTGGGGTAGAGCTCCTACAACCAGTCCTGGACCGTCTCTTGGATTTTTATGAGAGACAGAAAAACTTCTTTGTCTTCCTTAAGCTGTTATTTTATGTTTAGCAAATACATAGTATATATTAGGTATATATTTATGGGCTACAAGATATTTTGATAAGGCTGGGCACAGTGGCTCACTCCTGTAATCCCAGCACTTTGGGAGGCCAAGGCAGGTGGATCACCTGAGGTCAGGAGTTTGAGACCTGCCAGACCAACATGGAGAAACCCCATCTCTACTAAAAGAAATACAAAAATTAGCTGGGCATGGTGGCGCACGCCTGTAATCCTAGCTACTCGGGAGGCTGAGGCAGGATAATCACTTGAACCCAGAAGGCGGAGGTTGTGGCGAGCCGAAATCACGCCATTGCACTCTAGTCTGGGCAACAAGAGCGAAACTCTGTCTCAAAAAAAAAAAAAAGATGTTTTGATATAGGAATACAATGTGTAATAATCACATTAGGGCAAGAGGTATACATCACCTGAAGCATGTATCCTTTCTTTGTGTTACAAACATTCCAATATTACTCTTTTTTGCTGTTTTAAAATGTACAATAAGTTATTGTTGATTATAATCACCCTATTGTCTATCAATTACTAGATCTTATTCTATTTTTTGAACCTATTAATTATCCCCACTTTTCCTCAACCCCACACTGCCCTAACCAGCCCCTGCTAACCATCATTCTACTGTCTATCTCCATGAGTTCAATTGTTTTAATTTTTAGCTCCCACAAATAAGTGAGAACATGTGAAGTCTGTTTTTCTGTGCTTGACTTATTTCACTTAACGTAATGACTTCCAGTCCCATACATGTTGTTGAAAACGATAGGATCTCGTTCTTTATTAGTGGCTAAATAGTATTCCATTTTGTATATGTAGCACATTTTCTTTATCCATTCATCTGTTAATGGACACTTTACCCAAATATAATCTTAAGTGATATAATGACAAATCTTTACCCAAATCTAATCTTAAGTGATATAATGACTCTTGAGGGTGATTTCATAACCCTTCTTGGAAGCTTATTATAGGACTTACTCATCCTTAAAATATTCCTTTTATTTTGAAAAGTATCTTTGGTACAATCTGTTTCTGTTTTGTCTTGTCCAACTCTCTGAAAATGGAGAATAATTGATTGGCTTCTTTCTCATAATAAATCTTCATGGAATGTAATATTTTTAATTTGCATTAATTTTATACCTTTTGTCAATCAGTGGATTTAAAACTTCTTAAATTGAAAATATTCATAGCTGGATTCTTTTTCTTCATAAGAGATTTGTCTGTGCTAGGTTTGGGTTCTAATTATGCCTATGATTTGTTATTAGGGATTACAACAAGTTTGCTCTCAGCAAAATGAGTAAACTATTTGCTGAACTGTGAAAGGAGGGACCATAGAGAGAATGCATTTATAATATCTGGGGAGAATTAATAGAAAATGGACTTTCTCTGTGTGTGTGTACATGTGTATGAGAAAGAAAAAGATAGAATGTCACCAAAGCAAAACACTTCATGTGTTTAATTGCTGCCCTGTTTCATGCTTCCTGGGGAGCAGGAGGCACATCTCAATAGGGGAGCAATGTCGGCTTTCTCTGGTGCATGAAATTGGTGCCACTGTCTGAGGTGCCAGACTCATCTCTGTGCCAGCTGTCTTTATTCTTTGCCTTATTTGGGAGACTGCAATCCCAGCAAAACAGTCACTAAAAACAACCTTTAAGGGAAATGTAATTAAATAAATATTAAAACTTTCCTCAGTTTTGTGCTCCTATCTTCAAAAATGTACTGAGTCATTTTTTAGAAATAACAGCTTTATTGAGATGTAATTCACTTACCATACAAATCACTCCTTTTTGTTCTATGATTCACTGGTTTTTAGCATATTTGCAAAGTTGTACAACCATTACCAAATCATTTTCAAATGTTTTCATAACTCCAGAAAGATACTGTCTTCTCATTAGCATCTGCCTGTCCCCCCAGTTCCCTTTGCCCTCAGCTCTAAGCAATCATGAATCTACCCTCTGTTTCTAAGGATTTGCCTATCCTGGACTATACAAATGGAACTGTACAATATGTGACCTTTTGTTACTGACTTCTTTATTTAGCATGATATTTTTGAGGTTCATCCATGTTGTAGTATGTATCAGTACCTCACTCTTTTTTATTCCTTTTAATATTTCATTGTATGATTATACCGTATTTTCTTTGTCCATTCATCTCTTGATGAACATTTGAGTTGTTTCCACTCTTTAGCTATTATGAATACAGCTGCTATGAACATTTTTGTAGAAGTTTCTATGTGGACATGTTTTCCTTTCTCTTGGATATATATACTTGGGAGTGGAATTGCTGTGTGTGTGGGAGGCAGCAGAATAATGCTCCCAACCCCACTGTCTCCCAAAGATGTTCATTTCCTAATCCTTGGAACCCGTGAATATGTTAAGTCTCATGGCAAATGGATGTGAAATTAAGTGTGCAGATGAAATTAAGCTGCTAATCAACTCACCTTAAAATAGATTATTCTAGATCATCTGAGTAGGCCCTCAGTGTAATCCAAAGGGTCCTTAAAAGATAGAAGATGGAAGCAGAAAGAGCCAGAGTAATGCACTTAATGCACTGTGATTAATACTTGACCAGCCATTGTTGGCTTTGAAGATGGAAGGAACCATGAGCCAAGGAACGGGGACACCCTCTAAAACAAACTTGCCCAACCCATGGCCCGTGAGCCGCATGTAGCCAAGGATGGCTTTGAATGTGGCCCAACACAAATTCGTAAACTTTCTTGAGACATTATAAGATTTGTGTGTGTGTGTGTTTGTGTGTGTTTAGCTCATCAGCTATCATGAGCGTTAGCATGTTTTATGTGTGGCCCGAGACAATTTTTCTTCCAGTCTGGCCCAGGGAAGTGAAAATATTGGACACCCTTGCTCTAGAAGCTGGAAGAAGCAAGGAAATGGATTTTCCTCTACAACCCCCAGAAGGAACATAGACCTGCTGAGACCTTGATTATAGCCTTTAGAGAATCACTTTGGACTTTTGACCACCAGAACTGTAATGTAATAATTTTGTGTTGTTTTCATCAGCAAGTGTGCAGTAATTTGTTACAGCAGCAATAGGAAACAAATATATTGAATCATATGGGAACTCTATGTTTAACCTTTTGAGAAACTGTCAGAACATTTCCTAAAGCAGCTGCCCCATTTTGTCTTCCCACCAGCAGTCTATGAGGGTTCCGATTTCTCCACATGCTCACCAGCACTTGTTATTATCTGTCTTTTTTATTGTAGCTATCCTAGTGGGTGTGAAGTGGTTTAACATTGTGGTTTTGATTTGTATTTCTCTGATGGCTAATGATGCTGAGCCTCTTTTCATGTGCTTATTGGTCATTTGTATATCTTCTTTGGAGAAATGTCTATTCAGATCCTTTGTCCTCTTCATTGCACCGGAACATGGGGTGTATGTGTGTGTGTGTGTGTGTGTGTGTGCATGTGCATGTGTGTGATGTTAGAGGGAGCAGGACCAATTCTGGGACAGTTCATGAAGAGCCTTGTATACCATGCACCGGGGATTTGGGATAAAATACTGAGAGTGATAAGGGAAGTCAATGATGGATATAAAGCCAGGTGGCATCCTGATCAATTTTGTATTTTAGGAAACATTCTGAGGATCCAGTGGAGGATACTGAGGGCTGATGGAAGGAGGAGATGGAGGACTAGTGGCTGAGAGATATTGGGCCACTGGAGTGATGCAATCAAGAAATGACCAGGATTGAAACCAGGACTGTGGTGGTAGGGCAGAGAAGAGTTTGCAGATTGAAAGGTTTTAGGGGAGATAATCAAATCTACAGTATTTTTTTTGGATATGGGAGTTTAAGGGCAAAAGTCGCTTGAGAAAATCCTAGATATCTGTTTTGGGCCATTGAGTGGAAGGAGGGACATTTTATGGATATAGAGAGCCCTGGAGCAGGATCATTTGGGGGCAGGTAGGAAAGCAACAATGGATTTAGTTTTAACCTTGTTGACTTTGAGGTGTCTGTGAGACATCCATGGGGAAATGGTTTGTTTGACATGAGTTTGAAATTAAGGAGAGACTTCTCGGCTGGACAGACACATGTGGACGTCAGTACCAGGTCAATTTAGCTGAAGCTGTGGTGTGGCTGAGATTACCTGGGAAGACTGTGTGGTGTGAGAAGAAAAGAAGGTTAGGGATAGGAACGTCTTTTGAGGAAACAGACATGAAGGAGGAACCAATGTAGGAGATGCAGAGAGGTTGGCAGAAGATTCTTCATCTGCTGAGGTTTGGCAGTTGTAGAAACTAAGGCAACTCCAAATTTCCATTGTATGCTCAAGTACCTAAGAACCAAGTTAACGCATGCTTCAGTGGTCTCCGAAAGGTCCCCCCATTCCAACCTTAAGCTGAAAAGAACTGTTTCCATTTTTAATGACTCTAAGTTAGCTTAATCAATTTAAAACTTTCAAAGATAATGCTCTTTGATCTTGAAGTGCTTGAAAACTAAACATGGAATGTAGTGGAGGCTTTTGCTTATACTGACATTGACTCTGGGGCAAAGCAGAAGTCCACTTTTACGTAAGAGTCTCTGTTTATATTCTCCTGGATGAGGCCTTCTCGCAGTTGTTATTGACTTATTTCCTTCATCCTTTCATATTCTGACATTTCTTAAATTGGGTTATGTTTTACAATCAAGTGTTATTTAAATCAATGAGGTATTTTAGAATTAAGAAAATAGAGCGTTAAAATTAAATCTCATGTCATTTGTGGACATTTTTGCTGTTTCTATTTTGCAGAGTTGTAGCTATTAACATTTAGCACACAGAGTGGAGTCACTTTAATTGGCAACTCATAGGCTGACTCACTTTTTTCTTCAAAGTGATTCTAGCCTCTGGCCTCACTAAACTTCTTGCTATTGCCATATTCATGCTGTGCAACCTGCCTGCATGCCCAGGGTGCTCCCTCATCTGGTCCTGTCTTTCCCTCTTGTCTGCCTGGGCCTCCATCCAAGACTCAGATCAAGTGTATCCTATTGTGGTGCTCCACTTCCCACTCTAGCCCATTGAGTCCTCCTTCCTCTTCCCATATATTCCTCCATCATTTGTTCAGTAACTACTTATCTATCTCTCTGTCAAACTCATTTGTCAACTCCTTGAGATTTTGGCTTGTTTGTTTTTGTAAACCTGGTACTTGCTCAGAGCCTTGCATTCTAATAAATTAATAAATGTTTGTTGAATAAGTAAACTATTTTTGCTATTATCTTTTGAACAGCTCATTGATTGTTCAATATCAAAGAATGGTAGTTTGTAACTCTTAATTAAGTCAGAAAAATGAACAAACACTGATAATATGTTCTCAGCACTACCTTAGGATTTTCTTTTTTTTAATCAAATTAATAACATATATTGGATTTATTATTATTATTATACTTTAAGTTCTAGGGTACATGTGCACAATGTGCGGGTTTGTTACATATGTGTACACATGCCGTGTTGGTGTGCTGCACCCATTAACTCGTCATTTACATTAGGTATATCTCCTAATGCTATCCCTTCCCCCTCCCCAGGATTTTCTTCATACTAGTTGTCTTATAATGCAGAACACATATGGTGATTTGAATTCTATGAATTATTCAGATTTATGTATCTAACTGGGAATGTGTGTATATATATATATTTATATAAATCAAATTTTATAATTATAACAGTACTGGTATTAAGAATATACAAAGTTATTTGAGTTGTTCTAGACAGAGAAGATAAAATATACTCTCCAATTAACACTTATTACCCATCCTTGTATGTACCTTGCAGCTTTAGGTAGTAGAACAACTTAGAGAAAGAAACTGTTGTGCTCATGCCAACTCAGAGGCAGCAGCTATCCTATTTGGGACAGGCTTCCTCCCATTTCCCAGCTCGGAAAGGAGAGACAGGGACCGAGGAATGGGTAGAATGTTGGCCTTGAGGGTGCAATTTAAAATCTTCACATTGGAGCTGTAAAGCCAGATAACCAGGCTTTCAGGTGTGTGGCAACAGTACCAATAAAGTGAAAGCAATAAACATCAGTGTTTTATAACAGAGAAAGTAGTCAAAAACAAATTAGATCATATAGATGTGGTTTAGCTATTTCCACTTGAATTTTAAACCATAGTCTGTTAAGCGCTAATGGCCTCAAGTCCTTTCTGGGTGTGTCCGCAAGCCCACCCTTTGTTCCTGAGATGACTTGCTTTTCCCTGTAGATCCTGCAACCTCACTCTACAGTGCTTTCCTAGATTTGACCCAGAGCATTGTAAGCTCCTTGTGTCCTGCACACACATTGCCCCCATGGAACTTTGGCATTCTTTATGACCTCATGGCTTTCTTACTCTCACCAAGTTTTTTCCCTGATCCATTCTGATGCCCGGGTCCAAATGGCTTCCAGTGACACATCTTTGGTCTTTGTTCTCAGTGTTGGGGGTTGCGTTGTCAGGTGTTGTCTCTTCATGAGAAGGCAGTGTGATGTAGTGATCACATCCCAGGCTCTGGAGTTCAGCTGCTTTGGTCTGAATTCCAGCTCCACTGCTTCTTATTTCTAGAACCTTGGGCAATTACTTAACCTTTCAGTGCCTCAATTTTCTTATTTGTAAAATGGGATTGAATAGTACCTAACTCACTGAGTTGTTGCAAATATCCCATGATACACATACTTAGACAATAAGTATTCACTAAATTCTGGCTAGTAGTATCATTCTTTCTAATATTAGCACCCTACATCTGCTTACATTCCAGCTACTCCAGCCTGGACAGATAGGTCCACGTGCACTGTGATGGGGAGGGCAGTTTTGCTGTACTGTAAACTCATCCAAGCCAAAGAGCATCTGCCCTGAAGTTCACATTGTGGTGAAAGCAGTAGTTTGTTTCCAGGGCTTTGCCTGTGAGGCATGCCGATGTCTCCTGAAACACTTATTGATTCTCTTGGTACTTTATAACAAGGGCAGGCTTTTTTATTGTATTGGAGCAGAGGAAAATCACACTTTTCTGATTACTTGTTCTGCTCCCTGAGTGAATCGCATGAAACCATGTCTGGCACCTTTGATCCCTGCCGGTAAAGCTGCTCTCTCAGCCAGTGATGCTGATTCTTTGACCCCTTGGCAATCCCTGTTGGCTGCCCCTCCAGCTGGCAGATGGCCAGCTCAGTGCTTGTGCTAATCCCCAAAGAACCAGGAAGGAAACCTGAGCGGCATCCTAAGTAGCACTGGCCTCAGGCAGCAGGCAATATATGTGCCCCATCAGCCCCTCCACGCAGTGTCTTTTCCTGTCCTTTGGTTCTCCTTCCTCAACAAGAATGTTAGTGTCAACGAGATGCATGTCAGTCAGGCCATGAGCTGGAGGCCTTTCCTCCCGCCTTTCCTACACAGACACTTACCTGTCCTAGTTAAGGATGCTTCTGTCAACTTGCTTTCGGGGCTGGAAAGCAACCACAACATTTTCTGTCCCACCTCTGGGTGTTAAGGGCTGAAAAACAACTTCAGGAATATTTGTATTTTAACAAAAGACTTTTAGAAATAGAAAAATTATTCCCTAAAGATGACATTTTCAGCATCATCCCAGGCTAGCCAGGGGTGGAAAGTTGTTTCTTTCATAAACAAATTAAGTCACATTTATTATACCATCTCCCAATACCACTTCAGCTGAGATAATCTATGTTGACAGCCTGGGATGTAGCCTTCCACATATTTCTCTGTGTCCCCATAGGGACATGCCACAATTTATCCTAATGAGGGACATTCAGATTGTTTTCATTTGGGAGTCACTGTCAACAATCCTTCAACAAACACATTTGAACACACAGCTTTATACATTGATTCTTTTATTTGTAGGATAGTTTTACAAAAGTAGGATTGTGCAAGGTACATGCATTTAATATTAGATTGGTACAAAAGTGATTGTGTTTTTTTCCATTAAAAGTAATGGCAAAAACCACAATTGCACCAATCTAATAGATACTGCCAAGCTACTTTTCAGGTATCTGTAGCAATCTACCTGTCCACTGTAAAATAAAAATAAAATTCTAAGCCCCTCAGCTGACTGAATGGACCTTCTTTGGCCAAGGGGACCCCAGAGTAACCTTGAAAACTGACTGAGTACTTGGCTGCACAGTGGGATAGAAGAAGATGGGGCATGCTTCATTATGCCCCCTCCTTCGTTATTTTCTATTAGACTTTCTTCTCTAAGGGCTGAACAGAAACTAACCCTTTCAAAAGACTCCACACTGATATCAACTAACCACCTCACGCTGCCCCTCCTTTTTTGCCTGCTAAGAGACCACTGACCATGGAGTGGCTCTGGCCAGTCTGGAGAGGGCACAGTAAAGGCCTACGTGTCCTCTGCTTCACCTTTTGACAGCAGAGGGCTGAAAACTCCACACTCAGATCGTGCTAATGCTGCTATTTTTGTCACATGAGACCCATGAAGGAGCGTGAAGCTCAACTGCATGTGCGTACATGTCTCCTTTCATATATCTTCATGATCCTCCTATAGCTTGTTGAATATGTGTATTTGAGCACATCATTTAGTATAAATTCCTGTTTTTTCCCCTCCCTTGAAGTATCTGTTTTTAGCATAGCCTCCAGCCTGTCAAAATGGCACCCTGAAGGCTTCAACCCTTTGTGAGAAATAAAGCTCCCCTTTCCAGATTTATGAACTTCATCATTCTTCAGTTGACACCACCCAAAGCATATAAGGATGCTTATATCTTCATACCCTTTGATACTCGATCATATTATTATTATTGCTATTCTGCCAAGCAATGGTGGAAAGTAGGTTTGCCTTTTTGTTTTAGTTTGCATTTTTCCCATTCCGTTAGGATATACTGTGTCAGTGGTCAGGGTTCTTCCTTGGAGGCTGGCCCTGACGGCGTCTTTGGGACTGTTTTCAGGCCCTTTCTGGCTTCTGTTTTCTCCAGGCAAGAGCTGAAGAAGCAGCTTCAATGAGCAGGATGGATTTTAATCATAGGAGCTGATGTGTGCTGTATGAATTTAAAACAATCAAAAGATGGGTTTCAAGCAAATGGCATTTGAAAAGGTTACAGGAATGTAGAGGAAAGAATAGCTAATGTGTGTTCACAGTTCCTAGGGGCATTGTGGCTTTGCCCAGCTCTGCAGTGGTCACCTTGCTGTGCCCTGCACACTGCAGAACCTGCAGGAGCCCCCTGTAGGTGGGGAGGACCTTCTACTCAGCTATCCATATTTCTCTGTGGTCCCCCTTTCCTGAGGTTTTCTGTGACTTTTAAGCACCCCTGGAGTCCTGTCTTTACTCCGGTTGGAAACCTCTCAACCTTGTTCCAGAAGTGGACCCCTTTTCAGTGTGCTTTGCTGAGTTGTGAATGGGTTTTTCTAGAAGTCATTTTCCATTTCTACTTCTAGCCTTCACTGTCAATTCCCTCATCTGCTGCCCTGCTCCAGCTTGTCCACATGGCATGTCTCTTGGGGATTTGTTTGTTGTGGATTGAAGCTTTCTTCTGAGGCATAAGCTTCCTTTTGTTTCCCTCTCCTGCCACACTGTCCTTCTCATCCTGCATGCTATGAAATAGGCATCCCAGAGCAATGCGTGCTCACACCCTGTTACGGGTTCTTCCCCCATAACAGCAGTGAGTATGATCTGAGAGACAGGGCTCTGAGGTAAGAGGACCTGCTTGACTTACTTAGACCTGTTGCTGCACTTATGGTGGACTCAGAGAACCATCCAAACCTGAACCGGCTGGATTACTTTTCAGAAATGTTATGGTAATGCATTTGGAAAAGCATATGCCCTTAAAATGATGCCTCATCCATGAAGCACTGGATACTGGCCACAGGACTACTCCTTCTGGGTCTCCATCAAGGTTCTCACCCACTGATTGGCAAAAATCAGTGAGATGTGATAGCACCTGCTGCAGACAGGAATTTTTTGGGAAAAGCCTCTATAAATATTGCTGGTGGAAATGAGAAATCAATATCACAGATAGAAAAACACCAGAAAATAAGCTTATGTATAATACAATGATTTTTTTTTGTTTATAATGGCAAAAACCCATGAACAAAGCGAGTGCCCATTTGTAGGACAAAGACTGAATAAATTATGATATATTCACACCATGGAATAGGGAGATTTTTCCCATTATATAATGCATATATATAAAATAAAATTATACTTTTACAAAATAAATAATAATACCATATGTCTGTAAATACAATGTAAATGCTTATGTATGATGAAATAATGAGAATGGAGAAAAGTATTTTAACATTATATATATAAGAAGATGGTGTCCACAAAGAACAGCATGTAAATGCTGTGTAAATGATAGGGCACTTACGTAAAATTAAGTATATAAGTGTATATATTCACAAAGACATGTATGAAAATGTGATGACCAGAATATTTACCATGCTTTTCTTAAGATGGTGGGATTTCAGGTAATTTTTCTTTCTTCCTATACTTTTCTAAACCTTTTTTCTTTTTTTGAAACAGACTCTTACTCTGTTGCCCAGGCTGGAGTGCAGTGATCGCGGCTCACTGTAGCCCTGACCTCCTGGGCTCAAGTGATCCTCCTATCTCAGCCTCTCAAGTAACTGGGACTATAGGCATGTGCCACCACACCTGGATAATTTTTCTTTATTTTTTATAGAGACAGGGTCTCCCTATGTTGCCTAGGCTGGTCTCAAATTCCTGGACCCAAGCGATCCTCCCACCTTGGCCTCCCAAAGTGCTGGGAATACAGGCATGAACCACCACATCCAGCCTGAACCATTATAACAGTAAACATATGTTAGTTTAAAAAAATTCAGGAAGAAACTAAAGCTATTTTATTGTGAAAAGCAGAGAGGTAGAGGGATGAAATGTTGAGCTTGTGGATATGTAGCTCAGCATCTTATTTCTGGGCTCCCCTCAAACTTGGAATCCAAGTAGGATTCTACATAACTAGTAAGCATGGAGCTAGTGGAAATACGCTTCCCAATGTTCATTTGCTTTTTCATTTTTTTCCAGTTAACAAATGCATATTTAGTATTCATGATTACCAGATACTGTTCTAGACATTGGAACTATAGTGGTAAAATACCTAATGAGAGCCCTACCTTCATAAAGCTTACAGTTTAGTGGAGAGTGGCACAGATAGTTGACTAATCCTCAGTATAATAAGTGCTACAAACAAGAAGTAATCAGTATGATGAGAACTGATGCCAGGAAGGACTGATTTGGATTGGTGGTTCTGGTGGTGAGGGATGGTTTCTTGGAAGAAGACCTGAGAAGTGAGGTCAACTTAGTGAGGATGAGGTAGAGGGCAGGAGGAATGGTTGTTTGGGGATCTGGCAAGCCTCCTTTGTTACTCAGTTTGCATTACTGTAAAATAATACCTCAGACTAGGTAATTTATAAAGAAAAGAGGTTTATTTGGCTCACAGTTCTGCAGGCTGTACATGAAGCATTGTGCCAGCATCTGCTTCTGGCAAGGGCCTCAGGAAGCTTGCCGTCATGGCAGAAGGTGAAGGGGAGCCAGCCAGCATGTCACATGGCAAGACACAGAGCAAGAGAGAGAGAAGTAAGTGCCAGGCTCTTTCAAACAACCAATTCTTGTGTGAACCACCAGAGTGAGAACTCACTCATTACCATGGGGATGGCACTGGGCCATTCATAAGGGATCCACCCCCATGACTCAAACATCTCCTACTAGGAACCACTTCTAACAATGGAGGTCACATTTCAACATGAGATTTGGAGGGGACATGCATCCAAACCGTATCAGCCCCCCAGGCAGAGGAGAGCTTTGAAGTTTTAGGGATTCAAGTGAAGGCCCATGGGGCTGCTACTCTCCCTTGTCTGTGGGATAGCAGTACTCTAGGGTGCGCCATTCACATTCAAAGTCATAGACTTGTCATCTATTATAAGGAACAGGAAGGGACAGCTTTCCTAATTCTCACAGTCTAGTGGTGGGCAGGCTAGACTTTTGGGTTTTGCCTTTACAAACAATGGGAAGGCAATGGAAGTTTCAAGAAGGGGAGTGATGTTCCTAATTGCTGTTAAAATGGTTGGTCTGGTTGTGGTGTGGAGAGTGCGTTAGATGGGCTGGAGGAGCAGTGCGGGGAGACCAGCGAGGAGCTGCAGCAGTGGAGGTGAAGGGTGACAGGCCAAAGTGGTGCTGGTGGGGATAGAGAGAAGCAACTGCACTATGCATTCATTCTGTAGGTAGAGTTGACAGGACTAAATATTGCGGATGTGGGGCTGAGTGATAAGAAGGTAGCAAGGATTCCCATGTTTCTAACATGAGCAACCAGGGGGATGGAGGTGCCATTTTCTGAGATGGATAATATTGGTGGAGGAGGAGTTTTGGGAAAGGTCAAATGCTTAGGTTGGACGTGTTAAGTCCAAGATGCTTGTGAGAGTCCAAAGTAAAGAAGTCAGGTGGGCGTATGGATATCTGGTTGGCTTATATATATTTGGGTCTGTAGCTCAGATAAGAGGTAAAGTCGAACAATATACTGGAAGCTATTAAAATTTCACCTAAAATAGTTTAAAGAAGAGGATAGCATGAGAAGGGTCAAGACTGGGGCCTGATGAAGGAAGAGAAGCTGGCAAAAAGTACTGAGAAATGGCCAAAGTAGTAGCAGGGAAACCAGAAGAGCATACTCTGGACATAAGTGTTGTTGGAAGTTTCTAATGTCCAACTGGGAACAGACCAAGGCCTTTGAATAATCCGGTTAAGGTCATCCCATAGGGTAAAGGTAAATGCTACCATCATTGAGTCCTCACTGTCATTCTATAGGCCTAGCCCTCAGTGTTAGTGACTGATGTGCTTTGACTATGGCTTTTGTGGTCTTTCCAACAGCTACTTATCAGGGAAAATCACTGTTGGACAGTCAAGGAGCTACATTTTCTGATTTCATTAATTTTACTGATGGAAAGAAATTAAGCTGATAAAATTATTTTAAGGACTATTTATTGTTTGGGTTTTGGTGTTCTTTACATTTCTTAGAAAGTCAGAGAATAAAAAGGAGATTTACTCTCAAGAGTTAAAAAAGCTTAAAGTTTATGTGATTTTTAAATTTTTTTTTTTTTTTTTTTTTTTTTTTTTTT
>NW_016803181.1:480535-510946 GCF_001698545.2 Rhinopithecus bieti
TAGCCAGGATGGTCTCGATCTCCTGACCTCGTGATCCGCCCGTCTCGGCCTCCCAAAGTGCTGGGATTACAGGCTTGAGCCACCGCGCCCGGCTAAAATTTTTTTTATCTCAAAGGAAGGGTAAGTAAAATCTGACACTCTGAAAAAACGTTATTTTGTGGTTGCTCAGTGACTACTGTGATGCCTTTTGTGACTTAGAAATAAGTCTTACCAATTTATAGTTACGTGATCAGCAAAACAAAGTTCACACATAATAATGCTCATGTGATATTATATTTAACACGTAATGAGTAAGGCAGTATTTGGCACTTTTTATATATCTCATTTAGTACAACAGCTCTAAAAGGTAAATTTTATCATTTTCATTCTGAAGATGAAAGAAGTAAGAGTCTATGCAAAGTGTCTAAGTGGTAGACCTCCACACATAGCAGCTTAAAGCAACAGTTATTATCTCTCATAATTTCTGTAGATCAGGAATTTAGGAACAGCTTAGCTGGGTATTTCTGGGTCAAGGTCTCTCATAAGATTGCATCAAGATGTTGGCCAGAACTGTGGCCACCTGAAGGCATGAGTGGGGCTGGAGGATCTACTTCCAAGTTGGTGCATTCACATGGCTGTTGGCAGGAGGCCCCAGTTCCTTACCACATGAGCCTCTTCATAGGACTGCTTGGGTTTCCTCAAGACATGTCAGTTGGCCTTCCCCAGAGCAAGTGATTCAAAAGAGATGAAGACAGAAGTAGCAATGTCTTTTATGACCTAGCCTTGGAAATCTCACAGACATTTCTGTCATGTCCTATTGTTCATACAAGTCGACTTCATTGACTATGGGAGAGGCCCACACAGGGATGTGAAGATCATTGACCATCTCAGAGGTTGATGAAGAGGGGCTTACGATATTTGCTTTTGCCAGAACTCTTAACAGTTAGCAAAAATAGCTGTTCTTTCTGTTACATAAGACTTACATAATCTTATCTGGAAACAAGGAAGGTATAGATAACTTTTCCAGGCTCCTTCCATCCATATATGAGTATATAAAATCTATTTGGTATTGTAGATTACCTTCTTACCCCTATTAAAAAATTTCAGAGTTCTTTACTGGAAAAATAAAGAGTTGCAGCATGTCACTGATCCTTGCATATATGCTCACTTTTGTTTCCTTAGTTAGGGTAATATTAAAATTTATTGGCTAGTATTTATTATCCAGTGATCAGACTTCAGCCGTGGTATTTGCATACTTAAACCTTTACAAGAATAACACCAAGGGCAAGACTAATGGAAACTGTGGCTTAATGAAAATGAACAGATTTTGTATTTTATCTTATTTGCTTCATCCACATTGAGTCAGTGATACTGATTGCACCATGAAAGCCAGTATTTTACAAACTTAGAAAGCAGAAAATCGATCTTTCCCAGGATAGAAAATTCTTTCCTCTGTGTTTTGTTTCATAATGAGAAAATAAGAGGTGACATCTCCTCACTGATCTTACTGCTTTAAACAGGCTAATAGCATTTTCGAAATTGCATTATTTTGAACCAGCAGGAAAATTACATGGTAAATAACTCAATGTTATTCAAATCAACTAATATTAGAATAAAAATGCGGAATTGGAAACTGATTATTCATGGAATGCGAAAATGTTAGGCGAATTCTCCTCTGTGTATCTGTGTCACTGTGGCCATCACCATCATGAATGTTGGATGCTTAGAAAATGTTACAAAGCAAAGAAACCTTTGTCCAGTTTTCAGCAACGTGACTAATGAAGATTCAGGCACAGAAAGTCTCCGTTGCTTAAAGTCACTGGGAAATACACATACAAAATAGCTCTTAGCATGCGGAGAGAAATGGAACTGAAATAAGTCTCCCTATTGTTTTGCTCTCTATTTCTGCCCTCTTCTCTTCCACTCTCTCCATGTTTACTTGAGGGAGGGCTGAAGAAGAAAAGAGAGAAAAGCAAGTATTAGGATTTGCTTTCCAAAAGGTGTTGTTTCTGCCCACCCACATGCACTTCATTACAGACAAGTACTTCCAAAATCATGTTACATCTGCAAGGCCCTTACATACGCTTTGCCAGTTTAGTTCTTACCTCAAAAGCAATCATAGATAATTCTGCTAGAATTATATATATTATTAAAGGTATTATTCTGGGTCTAGAATCATAGATATTCTGGGTCTAGACCAGAGTGTCTTAGTTATCAAAGTCCTTCTATGTTACCAATGTGCCAATCTGTTATTTTGTTTACTTTGCCCCTCTCCCTCCTTCCTACAGAGCTCTTGGCTCCCAGCATTCTGTTTGAGCATTTATTCCATTCTCTTATTGAGCTGGCTGGCTCTCATGGCCTGTGTGCTATAACTCATCCTTTCAGGTCAGAGCAAGGTTAAGTGTTCTATTCTTGACCTTGCTGTGACCTTCAAATCCATCACTTCATTCCAGAGGCTTCCATGTCTTGGCCAGCTATCTCCGGCCTCATCCTGGATCTGGCTACCCCCAGCTCTTGCCCCATCTGCTATTCTGGCTCTCACAGCTCCTCACTGCACAAACACTCCTCTCCTGCTGGCCTTCTCCTTCCTTGCAGGGAGAGGAGAGAGTGGTGAAGGACACACAGGAGGTCTGCTTTAGAGAAATTTAACCTCCTCAGTAGTGGGAGAGTGTCCCAAAATCTGTTAGAAGAATTGGAATGCTATTTCTAGTTCCTTACCCTTAGGCCTCTCCTTTTTCTCCTGCCTTGCCTCCTAAATTCAGCTATAGAAAAATGAATGACATTTTCAGCTTTTAATTAATGTCATTGTCAGATTGTGTCAGATCATAAGGAGTAAGAAGCTCTCATTTCCAAAATCTTATTTCTCCAGTTCACATCAGCTATGCTAGGTCCCATTGGACTGAAGCAGGATCAGGCTCACTTTCCTTTCTTAGTCCTCTAATTATCTTACCCTTGGGGTCTTTGGAAATATTGCCAACATAATTTTTCCTTTCGGACTGCATAATTATAGTTACTGGGACAGAGGGAGTAGAATAGAGTGCATGAGTATTCCCTGAACGTTCACTAGACTAATTACAGTGTAGCATGATGTATCATTGTTGAATACATCTCTCTAAGCAGCTCTGACACTGTGTGTTGGCAATGGGAAGATAGTAAACATTCAGCTTGTTGGTTGAAGGTAGTTATCATCAGTAGGTATACTTATAAAAGTGAGTACACAGGAAAAAAATGATGATTCCATTGTTATATTAAACTTCAAGTTTTAATTTATTCATCTATTTAGGTCTTTATGAAGCAACCCCTAGATATAAAACCATGTCTGTTGCTAATGAGGGTTGACAGAGTTTTCAGATAAGGTTCTTTTCAGGCTTCATAATCTTACAATATGCAAGGGGAGAAATAACCCAGAAAGCCTAAGTGCAAGATGAATGGTGCAGAAGATACGGACCCTGCCTTCCCAGGCTTTAAAGATTGCATGAGTAACTTTATATGGGCAAGAACCTCTTAGTAAGATGGCCTGTGTAGTAGATATTTAAGATAAAGAACTGTTTCACGTCCACTCCATCAAGTGTGGCTTGTTCGGATGGCCATCCAAAGGGAGCATGCTTAACAATGGGTAGAGGTAGGTAAAACTTTTCCTTCTTTTCCCTGGACGTTTTCTCCATATACCTATGGAAAGGGAAGTAGGGAAGTGAAACTTGTTGCTATTAAAGGGTTTCAACACTGCCACAGCTAAGTGGGGTCCATGATTTCAAGACTCTTGCTTTTCAGAGAATAATGTGCTTCTCAAGGAGGTTAATAGACCTAATGTGAGCGACCAGAGAGAAGGTATCTTGTGAAGCCATGAAAGTTTTCCAGTTGATTTATATGGAAAAAATTCAAGTCACTGAAAATATAAGGAGAAGAGTTAACAATTCAGATTCGGACTGTATTTTTCTTCTTACTTTATGTCTCTGTATCTATCTTGCTGTGTGTTGAAAGACGTGAATGACTAATTTCAGGGACTTTGTGAATTCCATGAGAGAGCCCCAAGGATGGGGCAGACTTGACTGTGGTCGCCGAAATAGTTTTGTTTTGATCATGCTATGCAGTTTGCCTTACCCTTTGGGATACCATTCTTGCTAAAAGATATGTGCATTTATTATAGACTCACCTAAAATCCATTGTGTGTGGCCTCACAGGAGCTGACTGGATGAGGCTATTGTTGGAGTCTCTTTATATATATTTTGTAGTATAGAGTTACAAAGTGAATCTTGCTAATATTTTATCTGCATTCTTCTTTGAGAACAAGTATTCTGAGAAGAAACCATCCATGGTTAGAGTGGGAATATATATTTCTTACGATGCTTTTTATTCAAAGTAATTGTTTAATATTCACCATGACTTTTAATGAACTTACTACATAGCTTCTTCCTGTGAATTCAACTCCTGCTTAGTTTGAACTTTCTGCATCATTTCAGAAAAAATCCTCTGGAATCAAATGAATTGTAGCTAAAATAACATGATTTTCTCACGCCAATAGCAATCAGCTTAAACTGAGTTGGGCAGGTATTAGTTTAATCATAAGTTACAGCAAACTGACACTTCTTTAGTGAGGAAGAGGCTCAAACCTTTATAGACTGGGAGGAAGAGCAAATTGTACTGAACACCGCCAGGTATAGCCCTATGGCTGCAAGCTGCTTTTCCCCTACATTCTTTGGCTATAATTCTTCTACCAGTAGCAAAAATCCCGAAATCAAAACATTTCTTATCACCCAGAGAGCACTGACTCTCTGGTCACTTGGAAAATGTATCTGCGTAGTTTCAAGAACAATATTGTTAAAAATCAAAATAAGATAGAATCCTTTTAGAGCTATTTAGAACTTTTATAACTATTTGCTTTGGAAGTGTGAACTGTGAAACTCAGTTGTTTAATGTTGGTTCCCCACCCTCCATCATACTTCCTGGTCCACAGAGCTTCACAGTCCCTTTTTTTGAATTCTCTACGTATCATTTGACTTCTCTACACTGAGGAGTTCTGTATTCCTAGTTTGTCTTTCCCTCGCTGTCTCTCTTACTCTTTCTAATTCTCTTTGGAGGTTTTGCTTGGGTAGCAGCTTTAGGGACTCAGAAAAACATGAATTTGACCTTTAAATTTCCAGGATTATCCCATTCCATCACAATGCTGCAACATTAGTTAGTAGGTGTGCGGGTAACCAGGGGTTATATCTTAAAGGTTGTTGTATGATGTTGAGAAGTTTAAACTTTTTTTTTTTTGTTTTAATGGCAGTAGGGAACCATTGGATGCCTTTAGTGAAATCAATCAAGTTACTTTTGTACCTCTACTATTCTTTAATATGGATTTAATTTGTTAATCTCACAAATAATGAATATTCTCTGGCAATATTTACTTATTTACAAATAATGAATACATAACCAACTCTTTTCAAAAATAAGTGTCATAGTGAAACTACATTTGAATTATACTTAAAAAAATAGAACAATGCCCTCAGATATTCAGGAATGCTTTCACTGCTTTCTAGTTATGGTGGCAAAAAATGGAATAGTTTTTTTCAATCTTGGTTAAAAATTTTAGTTCCTCATCCTGTGAGCCTAAATGCACAAGGGTGCTTGCTGGCTACCTATTGGGAACATGTCTTAGATTGATTAATATTTTTCAAAGCTTTTTTTTTTTTTTTTCGAGGCAGGATCCTGCTCTGTTATCAAGGCTGAAGTCCAGTGGTGGGATCATAGCTCACTGTAGCCTCCAACCCCTGGGCTCAGGTGATCCTACTGCCTCTGCCTTCTAAGAGACTGGGACTACAGGTGCATGCCACCACACCAGGCTAAGCTCTCTTATTTTTTATTTTTATTTTTTGTAGAGATGAGGTCTTGCTATGTTGACCAGGTGGGTCTTGAACTCCTGGCCTCAAGCAATCCTCCTGCCTTGGCTTCGCAAAGTGCTGGGATTACAGGCGTGAGCCACCACACCTGGCTAGTTGTTGTTTTTTATTAAACAAGTAACCAAGTATAGTTAGAATCATTGTTTTATTATTTGTAATATATCCTTAGTCAGATAACATTTTAGAAAACTCTTTTCATAATGATGAAATAATCTCATGGTTGTTTCAAGCTGTCTAGCTAATTGGGGTTAAAACACTGTCAGCCATTTATCATTACTTTGAGATTTTTACTTTTTCTTAATGAAACAATGCCAAGGTCATTGATATATTTTTTGATTTTTGTAACCTTATGTGGTTTTTAATTCATATTGGCATTCTATTAAGGCGTATTGTGTTTGTGTGCTACTGCAAGAATTCTGTGAGGCATTTTATTTTGTTGTTGCTTTTTAAAAATATTTTTCATTGATAAAAATGGTATATATCTGTGTTATACAACATGTATTTTGAAATATGTATACAATGTGGAGTAGCTAAATCAAGGTAATTGACATGTGCATTATCTCACATTTTTATTCGTGCTGAGAACACTTAAAATCTACATTTTAAAGCAATTTTAAGTATATAATATATTGCTTACTGTAGTAACCATGTTGTACAGTAGACCTCTTGAACTTATTTCTCCTAACAGAAAGTTTGTGTCCTTTGACCAGTATATCCCCAGTGCTTCGTCCTACTGGCAGCCCATTCTACAACTCTGCTTCTATAATTCCGGCTGTTTTAGAATTCACATGTAAATGTGATCATGTGGTCTTTGTCTTTCTGTTCCTAGCTTATTTCACATAATATAATCTCCTCCAGGTTCATCTGTGTTATTGTAAATGACAGAATTTCCCCCTTTTCTTAAGGCTGCAGTATTCTGTTGTGTATATATACCATTCGTCCATTTATCCGTTCATCCTTTGACAGACAGTTAGGCTGATTCCATATCTTGGTGATCGGGAGCGATGCTGCAATGGACATGGGAGTGCAGATATTTCTTTAAGATACTGATTTCATTTCGTTTGGATATATACCCAGTAGTGGGATTGCTGAATCATGTGATAGTTCTGTTGTTACTTTTTTGAGGAACCTCCCTGGTGTTTATTATAATGGCTGTATTAATTTACATTCTCTGTGGGGTATATTGAATGTTTTATAGTAGACTTCATAGATTCTAGAAGCAGGACCTATCTGGAGAAGGGATATCCTTAATCTGAGATGTTTCATGTTTGCTTTGAGTCAAGGTTGGACATTCTTGGAAAAGCAGGCCTCATAGTGGTTCCTGGCCTCTCTGCTAGAGAGAAAGAAAGGCTTTTGTGAAGCCACTGAATCCAGATGACAGCAAGGAGGAGAGAGACAAATTATGTCTACAGGCCTGAAGAAGAGCACTGAATTTGCCACAGTCGCCTGAACTCCATGGTCCCGGGGCACCCATTCTGACCACATGAGACAATCTGATGTGATTCTGCCCGAGGAGCACCACTCAAGGGGCCTTCACAGGGCAAACCTGGGTGATTCTCCCTTGGGAGACCTCAGTGTCCCATTTGGAAGCCGGGGCCAGTCAGTCCTACCATGTCACATTCCTGGTTGCTTCCCAAGGCCCTCGGTCTCCCCTCTGAGCTGTCCCCTTCTGTCTCCTCTACACACAGCTCCATATTCCTTTTCCTCTGGCCAAACCTCTCTCTTTTTCTCTCTTTCAGACCTTTTCTTGGTTCCCTCTGAAACCTTCAGGTAAATAATAGTAACAGTAGTGTATAACATTTAAACAGCACATGCTATTCACAAGAAGCAGTTCTAAGCACTGTACATATATTACCGTATTGACTAATTTAGCCCTCACAATGCCTCTTGCACATAGACTTTGTTATTACGTTCACATTATAGATGATGACACTGAAGCACAGAGAAGTTAATTTGCCCATAATCACATAGCTGTTAAGTGATAGAGCTTGGTACTGAGTCTGGGAGTTGGGTTTCAGGATCTGTGTCCTTAGTTATTAAAATATCCTGCATCTCCCTAGGATAAAAATTTCACTACAAACTTAACCTTTCTCAGAATGATCTGTCAACCGTCTTGTCTTTTATTTGCTCACAAAAGTGCAACGAAGTACTAATGTGTGCTTGGCCAGCCACTTGGAACACTTCTGTAGCCAGGTAGTATAACCTCCCACAGAAAAACAACCTCCACAAACTATGAGCTCATAATTGAATGTTAGGAACCATCTGAGAAAAACCAGAAAGGACAGCAAGCCGACCCAAGAGATGGCAAAATTAATCCTTCTAGAACTAGATACAACAGAATAATCTGAAAGAAAACATAAGCATTTAAAAATGATTACAGATTAACGAAGGAATGGGAGCCATAGTAAACTAACTGAATACTAGGAATAAAGAATAGGCCAACTGAAGTAGACGCAAACACAAATTTTAAATAAAAGAGGGGATGATATGATTATTCCAGATGAATTGAGAATGGATTAAAAATGGAAGGTAAACCTGAGAAATATCACCCAGTTTTCAGAAGAGGATGAATTGGTGGAAAATAAGAATGAGTGGTTAAGATATAATCAATAGAATGAGGGCTAACATAAGTCTGATAAGAAATCCAGAAAAAGAGAATAAAGAGAAAGAGGTAGGATAAAATTCAAAGAGGCAATGGATGAAAATTTTCTAGAAATAGAAAGACATAAATCCTAGGATAGAGGAAACATGCACAGTTGCAAACATTTTAGTGAGGCTGCAGAACTTTTAGTGAGCATTTGGAGAAACCAACTTTCTCACATGCCATTTGTGGAGAGTCCTTTGGTAATATATATTAAAAATGTGCAAGCTGTTTAACCCAGAAATTCTGCTTCTAGTAATTTATACCTAGTAAATATTCAGTTCAATTCCCAAAGATTGTACATATAAGGATGTTGATCTCAGCGTTGTATAATAATGAAATGTTGGAAACAGTTTAAAAAAACCATCAATATACAATAGGTAAAATGAATTAGGGCATGACCATGAAAGCACTGTTGCCTTTATGTAGCTATTAAAATGATGATAAAAGACATCAAACCATAATCCTAACAAATGTGTGTGTGCACGCATACACACACACACCCCTAGACACATCATATTTAACTACCTAGACACATGATATTTACTATTCTTTTTCTTTCTTTTTTTTTTTTTTGAGACGGAGTCTCGCTCTGTCGCTCAGGCTGGAGTGCAGTGGCCGGATCTCAGCTCACTGCAAGCTCCGCCTCCCGGGTTCACGCCATTCTCCTGCCTCAGCCTCCCGAGTAGCTGGGACTACAGGCGCCCGCCCACCTCGCCCGGCTAGTTTTTTGGATTTTTTAGTAAAGACGGGGTTTCACCGTGTTCGCCAGGATGGTCTCGATCTCCTGACCTCGTGATCCACCCGCCTCGGCCTCCCAAAGTGTTGGGATTACAGGCTTGAGCCACCGCGCCCGGCTGACACATGATATTTAAACTGCTGTAAACGAAAGAGAAAATCTTGAAGGAAGGTAGAGAGAAAAAAAAAAAAGACACATTATACACAGAGAAGCAAAGGTGAGAGTCAGGAAACTTACTATCAGGAACTGCAATCCAGAAGACAATGGAGTGACATCTTTCAACTGCTGGGGGGAAGAAACCCTTTCAACTCAGAAAATTATCCTCAGCAAAAATACTCTTTCAAAAATGAGGAAAAAAGAAAGACATTTTTCAGACAACCAAAAAGAGAGGAAATTCATTACTAGCAGACCTGTACTACAAGAAATGCTCAGGGACATTCCTTAGGTGGAAGGAATATGAAACCAGACAGAAACATCTATCTACACAAAGAAATAAAGATCTCCAGAAATGATTGAAATGGAAGTAACTATAAAAGACTTTTTCTTATTTTTAATTACTCTAAACGTTAAATGACTGCTGACAGAAGAAATTGTAGCAATGTATATTGAATTACAGTTTATATAAAAATAAAATGTATGACAATAAAATGTAAGTATTCTAAATATACCAATTAAAAGACAGAGATTGTCAGATCAGTTTAAGAAGCTGAGAAGAGGCCTGGGCACGGCGGCTCATGCCTGTAATTCCAGCATTTTGGGAGCTGAGGCAGGCCGATCACTTAAGCCCAGGAGTTCAAGACAAGCCTGGGCAACATAGTAAGACCCTGTCTCTACAAAAATTAGCCAGGTATAGTGGTATGCACCTGTAGTCCCAGCCACTTGGGAGGCTGAGGCAGGAGGATCACCTGAGCCTGTGGGTAGCGGAGGTTGCAGTCAGCTGGGATCATGCCACTGCACTCCAGACTGGGCAATAGAGCAAGACCCTGTCTCAAAAAAAAAAAAAATAATAAAGCTTAGAAGACAGGAATTAGGAATATACTTGTATTAGTCAGGGTTCTCCAGTGGGACAGAACTAATAGGATATATATATATATATATATATATGAAGGTGAGTTTATTAGAAGAAATGACTCACACAATCACAGAGTGAAGTCCCACAATAGGCTGTCTGTAAGCTGAGAAGCCAGGAAGCCAGTTCAAGTCCCAAAACCTCAAAAGTAGGGAAGCCAGTAGTGCAGCCTTCAGTCTGTAGCCAAAGGTCCAAGAGCCCCTGGCAAATCACTGGTGTAAGTCCAAGAGTCCAAAAGCTGAAGAACGTGAATTCTGATATTTGAGGGCGGGAAGCATCCAGCACAGGAGAAAGATGGAGGCCAGAAGACTTAGCCCGTCTAGTCGTTCCGTTTTTCTGCTTGCTTTTATTCTTGCCATGCTGGCAGCTGATTAGATTGTGCCCACCCAGATTGAGGGTGGGTCTGCCTTTCCCAGTCCACTGACTCAAATGTTAATCTCTGTTCGCAGCACCCTCACAGACACACCCAAAACCAGCACTTTGCATCCTTCAATCAGTATTAACCATTCAGTATTAACCATTACAATACTGTTATAAGATTCTTATATTACATGTAAAGCAGTATAACAGTATTTGAATGTAGACGATAATTCATGATGTATGTTGTAAATATAGGGCAACCACTAAAACAATTTAAAAGAAGTATAAATAATAAGCCAACAGTGGAGATAAAATGGAATCATAAAAAATATTCAGTCACACTGTGAGCATCCTAAATCTGAAAATACAAAACTGAAATGCTCCAAAATCTGAATTTTTTTGTGTGTGTGTGAAATGGAGTCTCACTCTGTCACCAGGCTGGAGTGCAGTGGCGCAATCTTGGCTCACTGCAACCTCTGCTTCCCAGGTTCAAGTGATTCTCCTGCCTCAGCCTCCTGAGTAGCTGGGACTACAGGCACATGCCACCACGCCTAGCTAATTTTTATATTTTTAGTAGAGACGGGTTTTCACCATGTTGAACAGGATGGTCTCAATCTCTTGACCTCGTGATCTGCCTACCTTGGTCTCCCAAAGTGCTGGGATTACAGGCATGAGCCACTACGCCCAGCCCAAAATCTGAAACTTTTTGAGCACCAACATGATGCTCAAATGAAATGCTCATTGAAACATTTTGGATTTTGGATTTTGGATTTTTGGATTTGAGATACTCAACTGGAAAATATAATGCAAATATTCCAAAATCTGAAAAAGTTTGAAATTTGAAATGCTTCTGATTCTATGCATTTTGGATAAGGGATACTCAACCTGTAATCCTAAGTCAGAAAGATAAAAAGGAAAAAAGAACAGATGTGATACAAAAAGCTTATCCACTACGATCAAGTGGGATTCATCCCTGGGATGCAAGGCTGGTTCAACATACGCAAATCAATAAATGTAATCCAGCATATAAACAGAACTGAAGACAAAAACCACATGATTATCTCAACAGATGCAGAAAAGGCCTTCAACAAAATTCAACAGCGCTTCATGCTAAAAACTCTCAATAAATTACATATTGATGGGACATACCTCAAAATAATAAGAGCTATTTATGACAAACGCACAGCCAATATCATAAATGGAATGGGCAAAAACTGGAGCATTCTTTGAAAATCTGGCACAAGACAGGGATGTCCCTCTCTCACCACTCTCTATGCAACAATAGTGTTGGAAGTTCTGGCAGGGCAATCAGGCAGGGAAAGAAGGTAAAGGGGTATTCAATTAGGAAAGAGGAAGTCAAGTTGTCCCTGTTTGCCAGGAGTGACATGATTGTATATTTAGGAAACCCCATCATCTCAGCCCAAAATCTCCTTAAGCTTGAATAAGCAACTTCAGCAAAAAGTCTCAGGATATCAAAATATTGTGCAAAATCACAAGCATTCCTATACACCAGAACAGACAACAGAGAGCCTAATCATGAGTGAACTCCATTCACGAATTGCTTCAAAGAGAATAAAATACCTAGGATTCAACTTACAAGGGATGTGAAGGACCTCTTCAAGGAGAACTAAAACCACTGCTGCAATGAAATAAAAGACGACAAAACAAATGGGAGAACATTCCATGCTCATGGATAGGAAAATCAATATCATGAAAAATGGCCATCCCTGGCCAAGGTAATTTATAGATTCAAATTCAACCCCCCATCAAGTCTACCAATGACTTTCCTCACAGAATTGGGAAAAAACTACTTTAAAGTTCAATATGGAACCATAAAGAGCCCACAATTGCCAAGACAATCCTAAGTCAAAAGAACAAAGCTGAGGCATCACGTTACCTACTTCAAACTATACTAGCAAGGCTACAGTAACCAAAACAGCAAATGGTGCTGGTACCAAAAACAGAGAATATAGACCAAGTGGAACAGAATAAAGAGCATAGAAAATAAATTACCACCACATCTATCAGCCCATTCTGATCTTTGACAAACCTGACAAAAACAAGGAAATGGGGAAACGGATTCCCTATTTAATAAGGGTGCTGGAAACTGGCTAGCCATATGTAGAAAGCTGAACTAGATCCTTCCTTACACCTTATAACAAAAATTAATTCAAGATGGATTAAAGACTTAAATGTTAGACCTACAAACCATAAAAACCCTAAGAAGAAATCCTAGGCAATACCATTTCGGACATAGGCATGGGACATAGGACTTCATGACTAATAGCACCAAAAAGCCAATGGCAAACAAAAGCCCAGAATTGACAAATGGGAATCTAATTAAACTAAAGAATCTTCTGCACAGCAAAAGAAACTACCATCAGAGTGAACAGGCAACCTATCAGAATGGGATGAAAATGTTGGCAATCTTACTCAATCTGACAAAGGGCTAATATCCAGATCTATAAGACTCAAATAAATTTACAAGATAAAAACCAAACAACCCCATCAAAAAGGGGCAAAGGATATGAATAGACACTTTTTCAAAAGAAGAATTTAAATGCAAGCCAACAGACACATGAAAAAATGCTCTCATCACTGGCCATATCAAGCAGAAATGCAAATCAATAACCACAATGAGATATCCATCCTCACACCAGTTAAGAATGGCAATCATTGAAAAAGCCAGGAAACAACAGGTGCTGGGAGAGGATGTGGTAGAAATAGGACACTTTTACACTGTTGGTGGGACTGTAAACTAGTTCAACCATTGTGGAAGACAGTGTGAGCGATTCCTTCAAGGATCTAGAAACTAGAAATGACCATTTTGATCCAGCCATCCCATTACTGGTATTATACTCCAAAGGATTATAAATCATGCTGCTATAAAGACACATGCACATGTATGTTTATTGGCGGCCCTATTCACAATAGCAAAAGACCTGTAACCAACCCAAATGTCCATCAATTGATAGACTGGAATAAGAAAATGGTGGCACATATACACGCATGGATATCTATGCAGCCATAAAAAAGGATGAAGTTCATGTCCCTTTGTAGGGACATTGGATGAAGCTGGAAACTATCATTCTGAGCAAACTATCGCAAGGACAGAAAACCAAACACCACATGTCCTCATAGGTGGGAACTGAACAATGAGATCACTTGGACACAGGGTGGGGAACAGCACACACCCGGGCCTGTTGTGGGATGAGGGAAGGGGGGAGGGATAGCATTAGGAGATATACCTAATGTAAATGACGAGTTAATGGGTGCAGCACACCAACATGGCACATGTATACATATGTAACAAGCCTGCAGGTTGTGCACATGTACCCTAGAACTTAAAGTATAATAAAAAATAATAATTTAAAAAAACTAAATAATTTTAAAAAGCAAGAGCCAACTGTATGTTCTATATAAGAAAGCTACTTTATATATAAATGCATAGTTAGGTTAAAAGTCATTCCTGTTGTTACCTGGCATATTAATTAAAAGCCTTTCCTAATATGCCCTTCACACAGTTCTTTTAATCCAAGACCCTCTTCTTGGTTTCATTTTGGACTGCAAACTGAAGCAAAGAAGGCGTTAAAAAATCCAGTAACACAAAGTAGTTGTCGGCTGGTTGTTTCTTCTATTATGGGGTTACTGTTACTTGCTTAAACTTCCCTCTTGCATCACAAGTTGTATACTGAGTGTAAAAGTTCCTTTGTAGGCTTTCTGACCCTTGTGGATCCACTTTGGCCTCCCTCTTGGCACAGTCTGTCATAGGCTTTTCCTTGTAATTTAATATCACCTCCAGTTTGCATTAGCTTTTTTCAAGTTCTAGTTTTTAGAATATTTTGGGTGGTGTGTTATCTTTCTGTAAAAGCATGGCCATGGATCTTTTACTGCTTTAAGTCTGGGGAAGCTGGTAGTTTTCAAAGGGGTAATATGTCTGTTTTCCCAGGAGGATTCTCAGATGCACACGATTTCCCAATGCTCTTTTGGAATATCTTTTTCGTTTTAGTTACTAGTCTCTTTAACAGGCCAGAATTGTTGCTCTCAAAGATGCAAAGCCAATAAACCAGTTAAAAAAGACAACCAAAGCTAAAATTTTGCAGAGGCAAAATTTAGTTGGAAAAAGGTTCTTCATTATCAATCAAGCATGGTTTGTCAGAGTTGTGGTTAATTCACATGTTTTGGCTTCCAAATCCACTCTCTTTGACTATTACGTATATTACAGAAAGAGAAATCTTAATTTGCATTTTTTAACTTTTATTTTAAGTTCAGGGCTACATGTGCAGGATGTGCAGGTCTGTTACATAGGTACACATGGGTCATAGGGGTTTGTTGTACAGATTATTTCATCACTCAAGTCTTAAGCCTAGTATCCTTTAGTTATTTTTCTTGAGGAATGACAGAGTTACAGCAGTCCCAGGGAGGCAGACTTGTACCAGTGTCACCACTCTCTACCTCTTATTTCCTTTTTGGTTGTATGGGCTGTGAGTGTATCCTAATTGTGTTGCTGTGTCCATAGCTACGGCATTGGGTATTGTCATGGAATTCAACATTAGAAAGTATAATGGGAATACATAGGGAATTGGAATAGTTCCAGAGCTTAGAGCATTTCTAGGGGAGATTAGGTGACTTACAATGTGACTTCTAAAATAAAAAGTATATGGAGGTTGAAACTTTTGTTACTTAAATATATACTGAATTGTCCTTACTTGGCATGCCTTGTAAAATGAAGGAGAATCTGAAGTGCTAATGAGGTTAAATAATCATATAGTTATCTTGCTTTGTGGCTGTGTGGGCATGCACGTGCACACACAAGCACACACACACACACATTTATTTTTAAATGTGCAGCGAATTGGGTATTGGGTATGGGTGCGTCTCTCCTGACATATTGGTCCAATTCAGGTTCTTAGAACCAAATGAGTCAGTTTTAAATGAGGAGAGAGAACAAGAGGAGAGGTTTAGAGAATGGAAAGAACATAGGATTCTTTAGCCTCAGGTTCTTAACAGCAGAAGAGATTAGGCTCTGGATGCTGCCTAGAGGCATATAAATAGATGGAAATAAAATGTGATTATAGCAGTCTCTGGTTTTAAAGAAATAACAGCATGAAAACAACTTTCCTCATTCATGAGCATGTAAATGCTAATAAAACCCCTCAGCAGGCAGGCCTGCACGCCTGAGGACTGGTTCCTTGTGAGAGTCTGGGCATGGGGCTGTGGACTCTGTCTAAAAGTGGTTTAAAAGCAACTGTAGTCTGGGGGCCAACTGGACCAACGTGCTTGTCACAGTTGCAGGTTCCCAGTGCCATACTTATGCACTGTGATTCAGTATCTCTGGTACAGTCATTCTGATGTATGGTGAGATTTGGGAACTGCTTGCTGACTTAGAATATCTTTACATGACATACATACTACAAAAGAGGTTTCTCTTACCACAGGGACTTTTGATTACTGTGTGTCTGCTTATTTTACAAATTCATTTCTTCAGCAAATATTTATCGAACACCTACTCTGTGCCAGATACTGAGCTAGGCATGGAGTTATAACAGTGAACAAGATTGATACAGTTTTTCTTCATGAAATGGAGAGATAACAAGTCAACAAATGAATAATTGTGATGAGAACTATGAAAGATGCAATGGGATATGATAATGGAGCATAGTGGAGGCAGGAGCAGTTAGTGTTTAAAATAAAATGATGGTTAGAGAAGGCTTTTCTGACAAGGCAGCATTTAAACTAAGACTGGGATTTAAAGTAATCAGCCATATGAACAACATCCCAAGCAGTATAAAAAAACATGTACAAAGGCACTGAGGCAGGATTAGCCCTGATGTGTTTCAGGAACGGATCAAAGGCTGGAGTGGCTGGAGCCCAGCAAGCCAGGGGAAGGAAGGTATGAGATTAGGCAGTAGGCATCAGAGTAGGTAAACCCTTGAGGAACATGGTGGGGATTGAGAGGGGTATCAGAAGTTTATCTGGAAAAAGGAGTCTGCAGCTGAGAGGAAACGCCTACTTTAGGACATGAATTTGGGAGTCATTAGCATTTTGATGGAAAATTACCAGAATGGGTAGTCTAACGTAGGGAGAGGCTACTGAGAGAGGATAGAGGGGGCGGAGCTGTACCATGCTCTTCTGCAAAACCTGGTAAGAGTAGACTTGCAGCAGCCAAGGATAGGCAGAAGTGGGAGGGTGGAAGGAAAGCCAGGAGGTTGTAGGCCTGTGGAAGCGGCAGAGGACAATGCTCAAAGAGAGATGGTTGGTTGCATCACCGCTGCTGAAGTCTAGAATGGTGCTGTCCAGTATGGTGGTCACGAGCTGCCTGTGGCTATTGAAAGGTGACTAGTGCACACTGAGATGTGCTGTCAGTGTAAAATAAAATGCACACTGGATTTTGAAGACTTAGTACAAAAACAAGAATGCAAAATATTAATAATTTTCAAGTAATCATTACATGTTGAAATATTTGGGATCTGTTGGGTTGAATAAAAAATATTAAAATTTCACCTGCTTCTCTTTACTATTTCAAAACGTGGCTACCAGAAATTTAAGATGACATGTGTGGCTTGCACTGTATTTCTATTGCAGAGTTTGGCAATGTGGAGGTCATTGAAAAACTTGATAAGAGCAGACTGCCTGGGATTAAGTAATAACTAACAAATTGTTTATATACTGATGAGACTAAGCTATTGTTATAATACTATTTTGCCCAAAATTAAATAGAGAAACTCACCACTAAAATTTTTTCTAGACATTGATATGTAAGTGATTTAATAATGTCACCTAATTGACATAATATATCATATAATATGTTAAATTTTAATTGTAATAGGATTTAAATTAAATCTTTTGAAATCAACTCTCAAATGTGTGTGTGTTTTTTTTTTTTTACATTTTTTAACCTGTATTTTTTTCCTTTTTAGAGTTTTTAAATTTTTATTTAAATTATTTTATTTTCTTTCATATCTGGCCAGGAAACTTCATGGTGTTATGGTCAACTTGCCGCACAACCGTGTTCAAATCTGTCACCAACAGGTTCATTAAAAACCTGGCCTGCTCGGGGATTTGTGCCAGCCTGGTCTGTGTGCCCTTCGACATCATCCTCAGCACCAGTCCTCACTGTTGCTGGTGGATCTACACCATGCTCTTCTGCAAGGTCGTCAAATTTTTGCACAAAGTCTTCTGCTCTGTGACCATCCTCAGCTTCCCTGCTATTGCTTTGGACAGGTAAGATCAGGTAGCCAGGAGCTAACTTTCTTTTGAGTTGTATTAAAAAATTAGCATCATGAAGCAAATGAGTAGTCAGTGTTCCGTATACTGCTTTTTAGTCTGCTTGTGATGAACAGAAAGAGAATAAATGTCCAAAACAGATGCCTCGCAAAGGACAGGTTGATTTAGCAACAGCCAGGGAAAACAGAACCACTGAGAGAAGACCTGGGGGTGAGAGTTCCATGAGGATGCTGGGGCAGAGCTGCTAGATCACGGTGTCACTTCAGCTTGGTTGCAGTTGGTGGTATTTGTGTTGTAATTTGCAGTAGATTTTTCATCTGATTGATAACTCTGCAATGAGGGCTTTTTGATGCAGTATGGAACAGCTCTGAAAGAACAAGGGAATGATTCAGTGGTTATTTAACAAATGATTAGATGGTCAGTTGGATTTGGCCAGGTAACACCAGAATTCCTCTGGAGGATTTATTTCCAAGGTTTCATATTGCAGTGGTGATTGCTTTCTCTTCCCATCCTCTTTAAAAGGATGTTCATTTGGAAGTGAACCTTACCTCTCAGTTACTGCAATTCTACATAATTTGATCAATTTTATCAAAACTGTGTAAAGATCTCATAATCAGCAAATTCCTGCCTTTTTCTTTTCTAGCTAGTGCTTCATGAATACAGTTTAGATAATATATTCTAGAGAATTGAATTAAGTAAGCAAGCAAGAATTGAAAAGTATTTTATATCCATGAGTACTTTTGATTTCAAGATTAACAGAGAGGAAACATTGCTGAAGGGAAAGTGCTGGCTATTCTGATTTTATGCCCTATGTTAAAATTTAACTACATTTTAGGTTAAGGTGAAAATTTAGAACTCTTTGTCTGTTCAAAACATAATACCTTAATGACCTGTGACGGTATTGATTGTATAACTCACCTATAGAGTCATTTCAGCCTCTCAGGCCAGGGACCCTGATTTCTTCACCTGTCTGATGCTGTCTGCATGGAGGGATATAGAGTTACATGAAGCCCACAGCGTACTGGGAGAAGTCATTGCCGTTGTGGTTAAGAGAATGGATGTTGGAATAGAAGCCTGACTTTGAGTCCTGCTTAGATAGGTTTCTAGCTGAGTGGCTTTGGGTAAAGTTGCTTAAACTTTCTGAGCCTCAGATTCCAGAGCAGTAGAAAGAATTAAGTGAATTATTTATGGCCTGTGTTAGGATGGGCTGCACCTATATTTGCCTCTCTTTCTCAGGCTTCCCTTCTGATGGCACATTCTTCCTTAGATATATTTCTGCAATCATGTTACCATCAAATCTTGCCCAGAGCAGCTGCAGCTCTTTAGAAGGGACTGGAATCTCACCATCCATGGAGCCAAACAAGGCAGGTGACAAGTCAAGCAACAACAGGCCAGGTTGCAGTTGTGGCCTGTGAAGAGTGTGTCCACATTCCCATTCATGGGGATCAGCCGCTCAGCAGTTGCAGCTAATAATTGCTTTGTAGGAATCTAGACTCAGTGGGCAGGACTTTTCTATTCTTTCAGAAGAGGAATAAAAAAATCTAGAATTCCATAATTTAAAATGTTGCCAATTAATTTTTTTTCAAAAGTATTATGTGAGTCATCTGAATCCTTTTAGCAAGATGAATGTATGCCCTGAGATGCCAATTTGCCATGCCTGCTTTATGGTGGCGTTGCATCTCTTCCATTGCTTTTTGAATATCTGGAAAGTGCCATTGCACAGGACTCAAATATAAGAGTGAAGTCAGAGTCCTTTCTCAAGAGTACTTCTGGTGGGTACGCTAATGCATTTTATGTTGAACCATTTTGTGTTCAGTGTCCTGCTGAATTCTCCTGGTAGTACCTCCTCTGGTAAAGTCTTAAGTCTTCAGTTTGATATTCTGGACTGAGATATAATTTACATATGATAAAATTCACCTATTTAAACGATATAAGTCAATGAATTTTAATATATTTATAGAGTTGTACAGCCATCGTCACAATATAATTTTAACATATTTCCATTAACTCACAAAGAAACTTGTGCCCATTTACTTACAGTCACTCCTTGTGCCCAGACCATAGCAGCCATGAGTCTACTTTCTTTTTCTGCATGTTTACTTTATTGGACATTACATGTAAGTGGAATCGTACAATGTGTGTTCTTTTGTGTCTGGCTTCTTTCACTCAGCATGTTTTCAACGTTCGTGTTACAGAATGTATCAGTACTTCATTCATTTTCATGGCCAACTAATATATTCATTCGATTTTAGGAGTATACCAAATTTGTTTCTCCGTTTACTAGTTGGTAGATATTTAGGTTGTTTCTACTTTTTGGATATTGTGAGTAATGCTGCTATGAATCCTGAAAGTTTTTTTTTTTTTTTTTAAATAAGACTCAACAAGGAGGAGAATACATTATTCTGAACAGTTTGCTGTTACACCTGGAAGCAGTGCAATAATCCCTGTGGGTTATTTCTGGGGCCTTGGTCTTAAACAAAGAAATACGAAAACAGTAAGAAATTCTCATTTTCTTTCCAGCAGAAAAGCTACTGTAATTTTACCATAATTTTAAAAAGTAAAACAAGTCCTTTTAGTAGGAAAAGAGGGCTGGTAAATTCCTATTTTGTTATTCACAGATGCAAATTACTTGCAAGCATCTGCATGTACACCTGAAGAAGAGAAGACAGTCTTTTCTCTCACTTCCTTCATAACTATTTGTTTCATGGCACTAAGTCAAAGCAGGTTAATCGGGAGGTCATCTACACTTCTTGCATCACCGTTTAGAGGTGTACACACTAAGAACATTATTTATAGTGAGCCTGTGTGCCTATGTTGCAATCTGCTTCCCAACACATAACAGGATTGGAAATTAATGGAAGCCTGGGTTTGTTACATGTCAGTGAGCAAATGGCAGTCAGAGCCAGTGAACTCCTAAGCATGTATTCATGTGTAGGGTGGGGCCATCACATATTTACTGAGTTGTCCTTAGAAAACTACCTATATTCAGAGAAAAAATGTGAAAGCATGCATCACTTAGGTACTTCTTTCTCTTTTTCCCTCCTCCCAGAAAGAAATCTAGAACACATCTTACCATGCTCCCTCCTTCCCCGATTGTCCGTGGTCACTATTGTGTTTGCATCCCATCTCTCTCAGCCTGGAATGTTCCCCTTCTGCTGGTCCCCCTGCCAGACTCCACTGCAGTGTCTCCTTCTCTTGCTATTTTCCTAGGTGGCTTTAGGCGCTACCTGTACCTCCTTTGTGCCTGCCGCTAGTAGAGCTGTCATCTCCTTGTTCATAATTGTTAGTGTGTGTATCTTTGTCCCCATTGGGTTTAGAGACATTCCTGTGTCTTTTCATTCTTATAACCCAGTGCCAGGCATAGGACCTGGTGCATAGGTGGTGCTCAGAAGTACCTGTTACAGGAGGCTGGGCACAGTGGCTCATGTCTGTAATCCAACCACTTTGGGAGGCCGAGGCGGGTGGATCAGCTGAGGTCAGGAGTTCGAGACCAGACTGGGCCAACATGGCGAAACTCCATCTCTACTAAAAATACAAAAATTAGCCAGGCATGGTAGTACATGTCTGTAATTCCAGCTGCTTGAGAGACTGAAGTAGGAGAATGGTTTGAACCCAGGAGGCAAAGGTTGCAATAAGCCTAGATTGCACCACTGCACTCCAGCCTGGGCGACAGAGTGAGACTCTATCTCAAAAAAAAAAAAAAAAAAAAAAAAAAAGAATTACATGTTATTGGAAGGCTTGCATGCTTACTTGCCCTATGAGTGAATGGGTGTCACTAAGGTTGTAAGGTCAACCCCAGCATTAACTGACTGCACAGATATGGCCAAACTAATGTGAAGAAACTGACCATATCTCTGAGGGCTAGTGGCAGCCCTTTTACTACAGATGTGGTTCTAGCGTCCGAAGAGTTACTCGGTTCCCTCAAGTCTCTGGTGATATTGAAACAGCGTGCTTTTGGAATTCTGTTTAGGTGGTTACAGAACGATCAAGCTAATGGTTGGAAGGAAAACCAATGTCTCATCTGATTTTAACAAAAATCTAATTGTGCAGGCATTTTAGACCTATTAATTGCCCTGAGGGTTACTGAGTGATTATCACGGGAGCAATGACTGTTGAGCAGGCATAACTCTTGTCAGCTGAATTGATTTTTGTGAAAGGACCTTGTCAGAGTCCATTCTTCATACTGGGTTCTTCTGCCCTGAACAGCTGTAATTGCTGATGATATCTGGACTGTGGCGTGGTCTGCTTTAGATATGTATGTAGACAAACTGATTTCTGTTGGTAGCTTTGAAGGTTGCCCTAAAGCTTCTGTAGCCCATGTACAATTTTTTACCAATTACTCTTTACCCTCAAATTGAAAAGTAGATATCTTTATAGCAGACGGAGAAATCTTTTATATTGAGGGCACTCTTTGAGATTTCATCCTGGTAGCAACAATGATAAAGCTAGCTATGAATTGAAATTTTTTCCTTGTTTTCCTGTCAAGCCTGGTGAGGACAGGGCTTTCCTCTGCTCCTTTGGAAAGGTTTCTGTTTTTTGGTCTCATGACGCTTCTTATTGTACTTGCAAAGTCCTCAAAACTTACGGTCTGGCTTCTGGGATTCCCTCAGTGTTTCTTTATCTTTCGCTGAATAAAAGAACTTGGCCTTTCTTCCCTCTCACCTGCTTTTGGTGATATAGAGTCCCCTAATTTAAAAAGTGTCTTCTGTGGAGTTAATTTTGTTTGTGTATCTTGCAGGTACTACTCAGTCCTCTATCCACTGGAGAGGAAAATATCTGATGCCAAGTCCCGTGAACTGGTGATGTACATCTGGGCCCATGCAGTGGTGGCCAGTGTCCCTGTGTTTGCAGTAACCAATGTGGCCGACATCTATGCCACGTCTACCTGCACGGAAGTCTGGAGCAACTCCTTGGGCCACCTTGTGTACGTTCTGGTGTATAACATCACCACGGTCATTGTGCCTGTGGCGGTGGTGTTCCTCTTCATGATACTGATCCGACGGGCCCTGAGTGCCAGCCAGAAGAAGAAGGTCATCATAGCAGCGCTCCGGACCCCACAGAACACCATCTCTATTCCCTATGCCTCCCAGCGGGAGGCCGAGCTGCACGCCACCCTGCTCTCCATGGTGATGGTCTTCATCTTGTGTAGCGTGCCCTACGCCACCCTGGTCGTCTACCAGACTGTGCTCAATGTCCCCGACACTTCCGTCTTCTTGCTGCTCACTGCCATTTGGCTGCCCAAAGTCTCCCTGCTGGCAAACCCTGTTCTCTTTCTTACTGTGAACAAATCTGTCCGCAAGTGCTTGATAGGGACCCTGGTACAACTACACCACCGGTACAGTCGCCGTAATGTGGTCAGTACAGGGAGTGGTGTGGCTGAGGCCAGCCTGGAACCCAGCATACGCTCGGGCAGCCAGCTCCTGGAGATGTTCCACATTGGGCAGCAGCAGATCTTTAAGCCCACAGAGGATGAGGAAGAGAGTGAGGCCAAGTACATTGGCTCAGCTGACTTCCAGGCCAAGGAGATATTTAGCACCTGCCTGGAGGGAGAGCAGCGGCCACAGTTTGTGCCCTCTGCCCCACCCCTGGGCACAGTGGACTCTGTATCCCAGGTGGCACCAGCAGCCCCTGTGGAACCTGAAACATTCCCTGATAAGTATTCCCTGCAGTTTGGCTTTGGGCCTTTTGAGTTGCCTCCTCAGTGGCTCTCAGAGACCCGAAACAGCAAGAAGCGGCTGCTTCCCCCCTTGGGTAACACCCCAGAAGAGCTGATCCAGACAAAGGTGCCCAAGGTAGGCAGGGTGGAGCGGAAGATGAGCAGGAACAATAAAGTGAGCATTTTTCCAAAGGTGGATTCCTAGCAAGGATGGTAAATTCTTGGAAGCAATGGGGAGCTTCCATATCCCACCAGAGTGTGGGAATACTGTGGCCATATGATTGTATGATCTCCTTGCAACTCAGTGTGAGTTGATTCCTGCAATATGGGCTAGATGCTTTTGAATGATAGGGAAATCTACATAAAATCCAGTGTCCTCTTTATTGAGGGAGTATACATATCCATCTCAGTGGTCCATGTCCTTAGTGAAGTCCACATGATTCTCTGTGAGGACAAGAGCTGGGCAGTTTCGAATGGGTCTTGGAGCGGGTATTCCATGTACACTTTCCGGGGCTGCCTTCCTTCCCTGGGCTCCGCAGAGAACACACAGAGAGAAGACTTCCCTGGGCTCCGCAGAGAACACACGGAGAGAAGACTTTCCGAGCTCACAGGGAGCCGGGGCACTCTAAGGGAATTCCAAGATCCTGATGGAGCAGGGTGGCCCCAGGAAAAATGCCTGTTTGATTAACTTAAACATGTCAAACATTTTCTATTGAGAAGATAGGGATTTGGCATCTTACACCATTTCTCTGGAAGCCCCAGTCATATGACGCACTGTTTCTCCTGATACCCTTCTTCCCTTTCATTGGGATGTAGGTGAGGGATGATGATTCCACACCTGTGGTAGACATGCCAATAGATGTGCCCAGGAGTAAGGGAGATATTTCGTCCTTGATAATTCTGATTTTCCCTTGGCACCACCAACGCCTCAGAGAGATCCACCTGCCCCCTGCAGTCAGGGTCAGTGGCGGTTGGAAAACACTGAAAAGTCTTCACTATGCGTTTCACCTTAAATTGTGTTTTCTCAACAAATGAGAGAGAAGCTAACAGGGGGAGATACCTGAGAGATGCCTCTAGCGCTGTAGTTTTTTTCTCTTCCCTGTGATCTCACATGAAAGGTGCTATGTAACAACCAGTATGAGTCAAGTGTATTGAAAAAATCATCTTATGCAATCTTTTGGAATTAAAAGGTATTTTTTAAATGGAGAGTTAGTGTAAGCTGGGTTCTTTGGAAACATCAAACTGAAAAGACCTGATTTGGAAAGGTGATTCTGCCCAAAAGGTTGGCAAGAACCTGACAAAGATGGTTTCCTTCCGAGGAAGACTCCAGAACTCAGGTGTGGCCAGTCTCCTTTTCAGTCTGTTTGTACAACTGTGGTTCTCTCTTAATTTTGGACACAGAGGAGGAACAGAACAGGGAGAAATAATCATTGTAGATGCCAAGGCAGCATCTGGCCCAGATGAGCTCTTCACTTCCTCCTTCCCTGTCTTTGTAGGAGCCAGAGTGGGTAGAAGAGGGAGGGCCGTGTCCTCAACTCATCAGCCTCACAAGCAATTTGGGACCCCCCTGGGGTGGATTTCACCGGGTTGAATTAGAACCACCGATAACACTTCCCTGTTGGTGAGGACAAACCAAGTGCCAGCTCTGCCCTTTTCTCTAGGGTGTTTTGTTCTTGCTCTTGCTACTTAGGGGAGCTAGTCTGGTGCCTTGAGCAAGCTTGAAGGGAAGTGGGTGTCCTCACCAGCAAACTTCCACATCTCAATTCGTCCCCTCTTTTGACTACACTGGCCCTGTCTCTTGGAGGGAGCCTAGACCCTGTCGGGAGTTTTGTTTTCCTCACTTCTCTTGGGTGTGGTGTCTTGTGTTTCCTGAACGTCAACCCAAAGACCCTGCCCCTGGAGAGGAAGCACCTTCCTCTTTGTGTTGGTCTCCTCATAGCACTGTTTGCTCACAGCAGAAACAGGGCTGCCACACCCTCCCACGGCTCGACTGCCTCCTGGGCCCTGCGTGCATGGCATCTATAGCTCCTTGCCTTGATAGTCAACGCTGTGGTCCTTCAAGCTTATCTTTCAAAGCTTTCACAATCATTACAACTTTTATCACGGGGAATAATAATCTCTAGGAAAATTGTGTCCACTTTAGGAGAATCTGTCAAGTGTAGCCACTTTGGTGTTGTTCTGATAATATACTGTATATGTACAACTTAATAAATTTTGATGAGGCAGAATCTGGTTGGGTATGTTTCTTATGTATGTTTGAAGCAGATGGCTGACTTCTAACAGGTCATTGCCAGGTGTATTTCTATACTCTTTGAAGAATAACATTTTAATAAAAAAATGAAAAGCAGTTTCTGAAAGCAAGAAAAGTTGTATGGGCTATATTTTCTCCCCTTTTTATCTCCCTCGAGTGATATGCTGTTGGAACCTGTCTCTTCCTACATGGTCTCAGATGAAAGATACTCATTTTTTTTTTTCTCATGAATGCAGATGTGGCATTTCAGTAGCATTTTCTTGTGTTGTTGCAACTAAAAGAAAATAAATTCCCTAAGGAGGAAATGCAACATTTGAAAAAATATCACCAAGATGGGTTCCAGATTTTGGCGATGGACACCCAAATCTCTAGGCGGAGCTACACAAGGGAAGCCTGGAGTGCAGCCATCATCACCCCTCCTGTGCGGGCGCGGGGTCAGGAGCACAACAGTTAGGGCCATGAGCTTTGAGGTCAGATGGCCTATGTTTAAATCCTGGCCCCACACTGACTAGCCTTGTGAGCTTGGGAGGATGAAGTCACCTCCATGTACCTCAGTTCCCTCTCTGTAAAATGGGAGGATGATAATTGTGTCAGAAGCTTCTGTTGCCCCTACTCACATTTTTCACCTACGACTTTAGCTGTGTCCACAGTGGGCTGTTGCTGGCGGCATCTACTCACTTCCCTGCAAGCAGAGCTCCCTGTGGCTGGGAATAATCCTTGGCCTGTGGGGCATGGGAACCACTGGATAAATGCCCCTGCTTCCTGTCCTTCTGGACAATTGTGGGAGGCCTCTGTCCAGTTCTCAAGAGGTCACTGACAGAGTTAAGTCCCTGTGGCCCACCATGGTGCTTCAATAATGCAGCCTTCTACTGGCTCTGCTTTCTCCTTCTCCGACTCACTTTCTGCAGCCCTCGTTCACACCCTCGAGGATCACCTCCCAAACATCCTACCTGCACAAAGCCCTCGTCTCAAGCTCTGTTTTCAGGGAGTCCGAGTGAGGCGTGGAGCGCCTGTTAGGATTACATGAGATAATCTGTTTAACACAATGCCTGGCACAGAGTACAGCTGTATCAGTGTTAGCACTTACACATTACATAAAAAAATAAAGTGGCTAGGCAGCTTATGTGGAATATTCTTGGAAAACTACAGGTCTTTTCCCCAGTTATTCTAACAGTAATTCATATTCATGATGATACTTTGGGGTAATACATAATGCCAAAGGACTATTAGATTCCCTAAAGAAAAAGTAACTGTGTAAGCCAGAGTATTTCTTAACTAGACAATTCCCAGTTGAAAAAAAATAGGATGTTCAAAAAAGGTTCACCTTGGCCACTAACCTGTAGGCCATATCTGAATATGAATGCACTCAATGACCATTTTGAAGTAAGAGCAGAGCTGAGTACACAGGGTATCGAACGACAGATATACAAATCCGAAGTGGCCCCAGCAGTAGGAAAGAAACTGCAAGTTAGTTGGTGGGCTAAGTGAACATCTGGAGTTCAAGCACCGGTCTGATTCATCTGAGGAGAAAAGCCACTGCTGCATCCCAGCTGGGTACTGCTGAGCTCTTGGCCGACCTGCCCCAGAGGTGACGTGGTTCTGCGCACATGCAGCTGCTGCTACAGGTCGGATCAGAGATGCACAAGGGAAAAGTTTATTACGGGCGGAATTTTGGTGGAGGGAAAGGGTTAATGCTTTCATGGTGTAGACTACCAATGTCTCAACATACGATGTCAGTAATACCATAGCATAGCGATGCACTTTCCCCAAATAGTTGTAAGTATTTCGCAGATTTATATCCCAACTAATGTGCCACATTAGAGCTCTGTAACCAAAAGAGAAATGAGTCATGGTAAATAACCTGGGAATCTGTGAATAAAAGAGGAATTGAAGTAAGTATCAATGCCCAGGGCAGCATCAAAAGCGTTTTTGTGCAAGATGTATAAAATAAATGGAAATGAGCTTAGATTCTCCATACGTGAGGTTTCAGAAGATAAAACAGCTCCCTTTTTCTTAGCCTCAGTTTCAACCCGTCTCCCCCCATTTGTGCGAAAGGTATCAGTTAGTTGATCAGTAGAATAAAGGTCTGGAAACCTGTATGGAAATGAAACTCTGATCTCCAGCATTGTTTATGCAAACCTCTATAGCACTTCATGTCCTGGGGATTCAGGGGCTTCTTATTGCCAGATTAAAATGAGTGAATGGTGAATGAATACATAAGAGATACAGCACCTGGAGCAGGGGCGCGGTCTCTGTCGTGTACGAGTGATGAAAGATTTGCTTTCAGTGGAGTTATTGCTGGCTCTTATTGATTTCCTTGGAATGACTCCTGCAGAGTTAAAAGGCATCAAATGAAAGGCCTTTGATCCATCTCCTTCTTCAAACACCCAAGCCTCCTTTTAATTCACTAGGAGTGTAAGTTCCAAAGTTGGAGGGGAAGTTCAATACTGAGAAACACAGTTCCAGACATGTGTGTTGGGCTTGAAGAATAATTCTTTTATCAGCTATTTTGATCAGAACTTAGGGATGGAGTCTTTCTGCCTCCCTCAAATTTCTTTTTATATGTGTATTCATTGCAATCCATATACAAAATGTAATATACACACAAAGGAGTCACTAGAATAAACACATGGTATACATTCTAAGGCAACAGGTGAGAAAATAGAACACACGGCCTGATGCTCTTGCTGTATTAACCATATTCCCTGTGCATCTAACTTCTCTTCTCCCTTTGCCTGGCCCCTCTCATTCACATGCATTGCCTCAGGGTAGGGGACGAGGCTTTCACTGCCTCAAGGAAAAGCAGATATCCTTTGAATCTCTTCCTAGTTTTTGTGTCTCAAAAACTAGGTTTTAGGAGAACAGAGGGGACTCCTGGGGTTAAGCTAGTGAAGTTTTGGTCATAATTGTCAAGAAGTGGGGCATGCTGCAGGCATCTACTGGGTAAAGGTCAGGAATGCTGTCAAATGCCCTCTAACGCAGAGGACGACCCTCACAACAAAGAATTATCTGGTCCAAAATATCAGTAGCGCTAAGGTTGAGACACTCCGGGTTAGACAAAAGTTTGAGGTGATTTGAGGAGGGTGGGACCGTCTCCCTAACCCTTACCTCTGTCCTCCATGCAAACCCAGGTTATTTATGGAGAAAACAAGAAATTTAAAGAGTTGTCTAGGTCATGAGACATCTGCTCGAGGGAAAAATGCAAGCCTGGCTGCTTTTCCTCAGTTGGATATCTGCTTCAGGATGGACTTGCTGATCTGCCCTCTGAATTTGGAGGTGTGAGAAAGGAACTGGAGAGAGATGACAGAGTAAACAGAGAGGGCATCCTGCACACCCACCATGTGGCATGGTGAGAATGGGTGATTTTTCTCAATGTCAAGGAGCCACCACAGAAACTCGACTTGAAAGCTGGCCAGACTTGGAGGAGGCTGCGGCTGGATGCTGAGTGGGGTTGAAAGTGGTCAGTCCAGTGCTGTGTCTGGCACCAGAGACGTGTACAGTGAGGGCCACATGCCACACCTCTGGCGATTCCCCCCCAAGTACCAATGAGAGAACAATGGCTGCACCATTCAAGAAGGTGTTTCCTCCTTTTGCCCATCCTTCCTCCTACCTCCGTGGAGGCAGAAGGGAGACCCGCAAGAGGAAACATCAAGCTATAGGAGGAGAGGATTCTCATCCACTCATGGTGAGTTCCTTGGGCTACAGATCAAGCCTGAGTTGGGGGAGAGGAAGAGCATTACATTAGGCACCATCCTGAACTTTACAGCTGGACCAGACTCTTTCAGATCTCAAAGTGCCTCTAGAGTGTCAGGATCTCCCTGGGCAACAGTTAAGGAACAAGAAAGGAAGCATCCATGGATTGTTTACCACTTCTAGGTTCAGACTCTACAGTAAATCATGATGACAGTGAGGGGAGCCAGCCTTGGAATGAAGGTGACAAAGAGGACAGCACAGTACGGACAGGGCAACATGTACTTGATGATGTCACTGAGCTGCTAAGTCACATGTCTCTACCTTTGAACTTCCAGTTAATGTGAGACAATAAATTTCATGTTGTACACGCAAGTTTGAGTCAAAGTTTTGCAATTTTCTGCAGAAAGCACCCTCATCATACTTGATATGTGAGCTAATTTATTATTTACAAAGAAGAACACATCAGATATTGCTCCTGTTTGGGGTACAATCTCAATAAAATAAAATAATCTTCTCAGATAAATTCATTGTTTTCCTGCCTTTTTATGTTGTTTCTGAAGTTTTATATTAACTTAATGAAGAAAACCCCACAGAGGAACCATGTGTGGTTCCTGATAAGAAATGGCTGATTGTTTATACATATCTAATTCTATTTCCTCCTGAAATGCCACTAAAACCCCATGTAAGGGATTAAAAAGAAATGTCATAAATCCAGAAGGATGAAAGGAATAGGAGAGAAGACAAAGCGCTCTATGGTCCAGGTGAGTCTATAACCGCAACAAATTTTAGAAGCTGGAAAGAAGATGGATGGTGATAACTGATTGGGCAGCAGACTTAAGAACTTCCCAAGAGCTTTTTTTCCTTTCTTTTTCTCTTTTCTTTTGTTTTGTGTTCTTTGGATCTTCATTTTTAAG
>NW_016803181.1:511205-541690 GCF_001698545.2 Rhinopithecus bieti
TGGATCTTCATTTTAAGGGCAGGAAACATTTCCTACTATCTCACTGAGGATATTAAGGATAATTCTTCTCTATGGTTTGTCTTAATGTCTACTTTTCATGCTAGAGGTTTTTTTTTTTTTTTTTTTTTTTTTTTTTTTTTTTTTTTTTTTTTTTGTTTGTTTGTTTTGTCTGTCAGTGATAGTTCTTAGCTAAGGTACTGGCTTCTCTAGGTACCTTCCAAATGAAAGCTCAGGTTGGAGAGGTTGACAGCTGTTTGAGAAGTAATTAGAGCCCCAGCTAGATCTGCTGTTGGTGCCACACTGCTGGGCCAGCTGCCTCTCCTTAGTCCAGCTTCCCCACCACCCTGCACTTCCAGATCTTCTCCCCACACTCCATTCCCAACGCCCTTCCAGTCGGGACTTTACCTTCCTAAGGATTGGAAGTATTGCACAAAAGAGCAATATCCTCATCTACCATGACAGGAGGCAATCAAATTATGCTCAAAATGTGTGATGCGAAACCGAGTAGAATGTGAGTTATTCAGAAATATTGGGATGTGTGATGACTGCCAGAAGAGGCGGCTAAAATTATTGCAGGTCCTTGTCTCTGGGACTGTAATTGTTTGTTTTGTTAAGTCTTTTAGTTATATTTTTAAAGAGTCTACATGTATTATTTTGATAAGAATACAAAATAACTTTAAAAGTCTTCTGAATTTTGCAAGGCACCATCAGACTAAACAAAAGAAAAAAGAAGAAACTATATACATCATTAGAGGAAATTTAGAAAATAAGGCAATTTAGGCTGTCAGGGTCACAGAAACCAATGGCTTTTGCTGATGTGCTCGCATTATGTCAGATGTACTCAGATAGTACCTTTGGCTTGGCTATACGAACTAGGCAATCATGGGCTACTCTGAATTCTACTTTTCTTGCCATATCTTCTATAGCCAAAAGAAAGATTTCTTCTTTCTTCTTTTGTGTATTTTACAGTGTTTTAAGAATTATTGCTACTTTGTTATATAGATTTAATTTAAGTAATGCTGGTTTGCTTTAGAAATTAATTTAGAACCCACAAAATATTTTGGATTAATATGTCTAAGATACTGAGTTTAATAAGTCAAAGCATCCTAGGATTTGTTTATTTATTTATAATTTATGTTCTCATCTACTTTTAAAAAATCTAAAGTGTATGCAATACAAGTATCTTTGCATCAACCAAAGGTCAGTAGAATACTACTTAGAAGTTCTTAATTGATTTTAATTTATAATACTCTGTCTTAGAGTTTATTCCCTTGGTAACATTTGGCTTCTTATTGCCTGCTTTATATTTAGATATGATGTTTCACTGGAGGATATTAAACACAGTCCACAGGCTTTCTGTAGGAAATGATACAATCTCTTTTTTGCAGATGGGGAAACTAGAGACACAGATGGCCACGTCATTAGCCCTAAGAGATGAAGCAAGTTAGAGACAGAGCTAAAAACAGTACAGAAAGCATTAAAGCCCAATTCTTCCACAGCACCCTCTAAAGTACTGATGATCACTATCATCTGTTATTATCAGGACTATTTTTTGAATACCCACTTGGCACATATCATTAAACCATACTGGGGACTAGATGAAAATCCTTGATGCTTGGCAGCTGTTTTGCTCAACGTTATTTTCCCAATTTACTTCTTCTGCCTTATGATTTCCCCTGTTTTGTTGCAGAGGCGTTCAGTTTAAAATAAATGTTAAGATACTCTTGAAGGAATGCCAAGACTGAGGTCGCTCTGCGGAGAGCACTCAGAGGCATTATCTTATGTCTTGCATCCTCCATGTTAATATCTTCGCTTTTTTGAGACTTTTAAACATGAGCAGACAGCCAAGGACGACCAGTCCTCTGAGGACAGTATCTAACATACAGGCAGATGCCAAAATAAACACACAAGAAAAAAGAAATTTGGAGGAAAAACAGGATATATAAAAAGAAGAAAACTTAAAAAAAAAAAAACCCATTCTTAATCTCCTCGGAGAGCTATAAGAAGATGTTATATGGCCTTAAAAGGACATTCAAAGGTTCCTTCAGAGAGCCTCACTCTGTCACCAAGGCTGGAGTGCAGTGGCACCATCATAGCTCACTGCAACCTCAAATTCCCTGGGCTCAAGGGGTAATTTTAAAGAATTTTTTTGTAGAGACAGGGTCTTGCTTTGTTGCTCAGGGTGGTCTTGAACTCCTGGGCTCAAGCGATCCTCCCACCTCCCCCTCCCAAAGTGCTGGGTTACAGGAGTGAGCCACTGCGCCTGGCCCTCCTTGTTAATTCTGCACTGAGTTTACTTAACTTTAAAAGTTTCTGCCATCGAATCACTTTCACCCCTTGCCCACATTCCTGAGAGTCACTTGATACTCTTCCCTGTAAGGATATGAAACATTAACAAGATTCATTTATTCCTAACAGTAAATATTATTGCATTTAATACATGCTATTGTAATGGAATATAAAGTGTTCAAGATACCGTCCCTGCTCTCTCAATGATTTCTTTTGATGAATGACAAGTCTTTCTTAAATTCAAAAGCTTTGTTTCTCCATAAAATTCTCATTTACTTTATATAGTGATAACATTTTGAATTTGGAAAATCTTAGCCTAGTCATATACCACCCCTGTAATTTAATATAAAGAAATTGAGGTCCAGGAAATTAAGAGCTTTGTCCGACTATGGATCGGAACTTATGATTCTTTTTAAATTTTTTATTTTTTTAACTTTTAAGTTCAGGGGCACATGTGTAGGATGTGCAGTTTGTTACGTAGCTAAATGTGTGTCACAGGGGTTGGCTGTATGGAGTATTTCATCACCCAGGTGTTAAACCTCGTACATATTGGTTATATTTCCTGCTTTTCTCCCTCCTCCCACCCTCCACCCTCCAATAGGCCCCAGTGTGTGTTGTTCCCTTCTGTGTCCGTGTGTTCTCATCATTTAGCTCCCACTTACAAGTGAGAACATGTGGTATTTGTTTTTTTGCAGAACTCATGATTTTTTTTTTTTTTTTTTGAGACGGAGTCTTGCTCTGTCGCCCAGGCTGGAGTGCAGTGGCGCAATCTCGGCTCACTGCAAGCTCTGCCTCCGGGGTTCACGCCATTCTCCTGCCTCAGCCTCCTGAGTAGCTGGAACTACAGGCGACCACCACCACGCCCGGCTGATTTTTTTGTATTTTTAGTAGAGACGGGGTTTCACTGTGTTAGCCAGGATGGTCTCGATCTCCTGACCTCGTGATCCGATCCGCCTTGGCCTCCCAAAGTGCTCTGATTACAGGCCTGAGCCACCATGCCTGGCCTTCGATAGAGGATTTAACTCAGAAAAAGTGACCAAAGAATGATAGGAAATTGAATGCATGGATGCAGGTATCCACCCGAATACAAAATTCTCACAAATTTGGGTCCAGGTAATGATCTCCAGATTCATTTTAAAAATGTGTTGGCCATTTTCACAAAAATACCATCATCTGTAGCAAGCAATACAAGATAGATGAGCATTTAACGCATACCAGATATGAATTGAACCTGATAATTCATCTGCTTTTCTTTCATTCTCCAGCATGGATTGGATGGTTGCTGTAATTTGACATAAAAGTACTCATTTTATTAACAAGTGCAATGAAAAATTCAGTATAGTGTCTCAAGAACATATTAATTTCTCTGTTTCAACAAAATAAGGAACAGTGCTAGAGAGTTATCTTCCCATTGTTTGACAGATAGGCTGGTAAACTGAAGTCTGGAGAGGTGAAGAGGCTTGCCCTTCCGTAACAGAGGTGGGATACATATGCAACTCTCATAAAACCTAAACCAATTCTGAATCTGTTCTATTGCATCATTCTATAAAAATAGGGCACTTCTCTTGTGGTTTTGCTGTGCTTAATTCTTTGTTCGACAATTGCAGGGACAAGACAGATGGCTGTTACCATTACCCAGATGTTTCTAAACAAGCAATTCTTGCTGCCATGCACGTTGAGCAGATGGCTTTTACATTGGTATGAATGCTGTTTCAGTCCAGGCTGAGATACATGAGCAGGTCATTTCCAAAGAGAGCAGAGACTGCTTAAATCAGAAGATCACAGGGTCTCAGAGCTGGAAGTAGTGGTGGAAACCTTTATCTACCCCTTATTTAGTAGATGAAGACACTGAGGTGGAAAGAGGTTAAGAGACTAGGCCCAGGCCACACTGTTCTTGGCAAAGACAGGACAGAAAATCCAGAGATGTGGCTGGGTGTAGTGGCTCACACCTGTAATCCCAGCACTTTGGGAGGTCGAGGTGAGTGGATCACCTGAGGTCAGGAGTTCGAGACCAGCCTGGCCAACATGGTGAAACCCCATCTCTACTAAAATACAAAAATTAGCCAGGCGTGGTGGCATGCGCCTGTAGTCCCAGCTACTTGGGAGGCTGAGGAAGGAGAATTGCTTGAACCTGGGAGGCAGAGATTGCAGTGAGCCAAGATAGCGCCACTGCCCTCCAGCCTGGGCAGCAGAGCAAGACTCCGTCTCAGAAAAAATATTAAAAAAAGAAAATCCAGAGATGTGCATTTTAAAATGTGTGTCAGTGATGAATTATAAAAATATAAAACATAACAATTTTTCAACAAAATTAAAACATTAATTCTAGTTTGCCTATTATGGCAAAATGAGGGGAAAATAAGCCAGCTTCTATTAAGAAAGGAGTTTGGATGATCACATTTTAAAAATATCAACAAGAAAACCAATAGTCATCAAAATGATGACCAGTTCCTAGTATAACAAACACTGTATGTTCAGATAGGAAACATTACTTTGAATTTGAGCTAAGAAAAAATCGTGTAAGAAATAAAGTGAGACCGGGCGTGGTGGCTCAAGCCTGTAATCCCAGCACTTTGGGAGGCCGAGACGGGTGGATCACGAGGTCAGGAGATGGAGACCATCCTGGCTAACCTGGTGAAACCCCGTCTCTACTAAAAAATACAAAAAACTAGCCGGGCGAGTTGGCGGGCGCCTGTAGTCCCAGCTATCAGGAGGCTGAGGCAGGAGAATGGCGTAAACCCGGGAGGCGGAGCTTGCAGTGAGCTGAGATCCGGCCACTGCACTCCAGCCTGGGCAACAGAGCGAGACTCTGTCTCAAAAAAAAAAAAAAAAAAGAAAAGAAATAAAGTGAGAAGCTAAGAATGCCAGGATGAGGCTTAAACATTGTGGCTGCCTGACCCTGGACTGATGAACAAACCCCTGTGGTGGTTTCCTTCTCATTTCTTCATCTCTGAGATGTTAACTCTGAGAAAAATCATTTCCGTACATTGCTGCTTAACACCCTAAATATTTGGTTTGAATGTGTTTCTAATATGGCATCTTAATTGTTTTAGGTTCCTTTACTTTGTTAAAATATGTACAAAGGTTTACATAATAATGAAGGCTTACATAACAGCCGGTTGCGTAGCAAGATGACCAGTGTGTTCCTGTAGCATAGATAACCCCCATAGAGATGCTTATCTAACTACCCCAGGGGTCATGAGTTTTGCAAGAAGGCCTGAGGCATGACTGGCTGCACATCTTTCCCTAAAATCTTGCTATATAAAGGATGCTTTCTGGAGGGTAGGTGCGGGGATCCACCATCTCTCTGGCTACCAGAGACACGGCTTCTGTTTGTAAGCCTCCTACTGAATGGTTCTTTCTGAGAAACTGGACTTGTCAGCTTCTTTCATTGGCCTCTCAGCTTCCTCGGCCTTTGGGGGTAGGTTTGCACAGACCTGCTCACCTCAAGCAAGTACATGGATCAGGAGATCCAATTTGAAACAACAAACTAACGAACCCCTGTGGGATCAGAGAGACCAAGCTCAATACTGAAGTTAGATTTTAGACTCAGAGACAAGCTTACCGGTAGGTTGAAAACATGAAGCATGAAACCCAATGCATGGGCAATGTTCAGATACTGTTGGTTTCAGGCCAGGATTGATAGTTGCAGTGACATTTCAGCCATTATCCGCAAGCAGTGTCACCTCCATTCAGTTGACAGGGGCGAGATGTCAGGAGTAGAATACTAATCTCGGTGGGCCTCTGGCAACTGAAACTGCAGCTGGCCTTGGGAAGTGTCTGCCAACTCTTTAAATCTTTGCAGGTACAGAGTTGCTGCAGGTGACCAAACTTTGGAGCCAGTAAGATCATGAGAAAGTTAAGCAGTCTGTTACTTTGAGGGAATTTCCTCAGAAAAGAAGAGAAACCGATTTTTTCCCCTTTCTGGTGAGAATGACTCACTTGGTAGAGCCGATTGCTTTAGGGCCGAGGTGACATAATACCTTCCCCCTGCAAATGACTCCGGGTATTATAACATACCTTCGTTTTCACTGATTTACTTTACTATCTTTAAAAACAACCCTCTAGGCCAGAAACATGTAGCTGCACTGCTGTGTGTGTGTGTGTGTGCACTGATTTTTACACAATTTCACAACGTTCTGGAAGTTTTGGCCCCTGTGTTGACATTTGGATTGCTCGAGCCAGTTAAATAGAGCTATATGACAATGTGTGACCTAACTTCTTTACTGAAAACAAACCTAAAGTCATCATCATGTTTTTGGACCAATAGGCACTGAGAAATTGTAAGCTGATCTTCTGAAAAATGGAGACATCCACTGACCAGCAGCTAATTCTGCAGAGCACTCCACAGCAGACGGGGAGAGGAGGGAAAGAGTTCTAGAGGGAGAGCATTTTTCAGTGTCTAGCCTGCTGTTTACAAAGCAAGTGCTGGATGTCACTGTTTACAGCCTCCATGTAGAACAGCTGCAGGGGGCTCCATGGTGCCTCCAGGAGCAACGTCCTCGCCAGTATTTACCCTCTAAAACATTAACTTGAAGTCAGGGGTTCATCTGTACCACAAGAACCAAGGGACTCGTTAAAAATGCAGATTCCTGGTCTGCGTTCCAGACCCACTGAATCATGTAATAGGAACTAGAATCAATATTTTAATCACACCTGAACTGATCCTTCTGAACAACAAAGTCTGACAACCCATTCGAATCGGGTTTATTTCACAGCTTTTAAGTTCTAAAAAATGTACTAAAATAAGGTACTAAGCACACACTAAACATATGCTTAACATATATTTTATCTTTTTTTTTTTTTTTTTTTTTTTTGAGACAGAGTCTCGCTCTGTCGGCCCAGGCTGGAGATGCAGTGGCCGATTTCTCAGCTCACTGCAAGCTCCGGGCCTCCGGGGTTCACGCCATTTTTTCTACTGGCTCAGCTCCCGAGCAGCTGGGACTACAGGGCGCCCCGCCACTCGGCCCGGCTTAGTTTTTTGTACTTTTAGTAGAGACGGGGTTTCTACTGTGTTAGGCCAGGGATTTGGTCTCGATCTCCTGACCTCATGATCCGCCGTCCGGCCTCCAAAGTGCTGGATTTACAGGCTTTGAGCCACCGCGGGCCGGCCGTAGTTTTTACTTTTTCAATAAAAATAAGCATTGAAGCCTGGGGCAACATAGGGAGACCTCACCTTCTTAAAAAAAAAAAAAAAAAAAAAATTCATCTGGGTGTGGTGGTGCGTGCCTGTAGTCCCAGCTACTCAGGAGGCTGAGGAGGCTGAGATGGGAGGTTGCTTGAGCCTGGGAATTTGAGGCTGCAGTGAGCCATGGTCATTGTGCTAAAACACCCCGCCTGGGGGGAAAAGGTTTGCCTTTTTTTAAAAAAAAAAAAAAAAAAAAAAAGGGTTACCTGTTCCAGAACCTGATTGTTTTTTCAGGCTTTATTTACTTCCCTGTTCATGACCCTTGCTGGCATGGATGGCACTGTGCCCAAGCAGGATTGGGAAGTGCTGGAGAGAGTACAGTTGGTATAACAGGGGTAAATGCAATAAAACATGTACTTCTTTTTAAGTCTACTGATTGAATGTAAATACAGATGTGTGAGAACTTTCAGTGTCTCAAAGTCACCATGGTTTTTGGATATTTATATGTACTAACATTTTAAAAAATGCATTGTTTTTTTGAGATCAAATTTTCACTTTTCCTATTTGGGTGGCTATTTAAAGATGCATCCAAGCACAGTTCAAACATACAAGATACTTCAGTTCAGTGGTTTCTTGAATTACACCTAAAATCCAAATGAACTTGTTTCTTAAAGTGGCTACTGATTTTTTTTTTTTTAAAGAGGACAATCAGCACCATCTAGTGGACACAAATATCTCCTCTTCTTGAATTCAGACCCATGAGGAGATCAAGAGGGCAAGTTTTGGAACCTAGGTTGGAATCCCAGTGCCAGTTAGTTTCCCAATGACCTTGGGACAATTACCCTTTAGGTGCTCTGCTTCTCAACTCTAAATCCAGGTAATACTAGTGCCGACTCAGAATGGTATGAATGAAGTGAAATGATGCTTCGAAGGCAAGTCTGAAACACTTTGTAAATGTAATTTTTTAATAACACTAAGCATAGATTCACAGGAGATGGGAACTGTCCAGTGGCAAACACTATTATCTGCTCTCCAGTAGAAATGGCTATTCTACACAAAATCCAGTGTGTAGCATCTACGATATGAGGCTTAATGAGATCCCTCTCCCATCACATTGTTACATGTGGTTGAAGTTGATGGTGAGAAAAGGGAAACTGGGGCAACAAAGCTGAAGGTAGCTGGTGCCCAGATGGCAAACAATGCTCTTGCTTGCTTTCATTCATTCAAATCTGACTCCACTCAGAAGGAGGATGTCAAGAGTAGGGAGAGACTGCGAACAAAAACAAAAGCTAACTCTGAAACTAACACTGCCACTGCCATCTGTCACCAACCTGGAATGAGACCAGGGAAATTTTAGCTTAAAATATCTTGACTCTAGAAAAAATTTTTATGAATGACTTTGAAAGGCACAACACTTTCCAGGATGTGTTTGATTTTTGAAAATGGAACTGCAGAAAATAACAGTATAGACATGTGGTGCTCTCAGACTTATATCCGAATGTTGTTTTGAGGGTGTCACCTGCAATAGCTGACACAGAAGTATTTGGGGAAATTAAAAGCAAATACAGCTTTATTAAAGCTGGCCCTTAAGGCACACACAGCCTCTCAGCGGTTTACAAAATGGAAGCATCAGGAGGTAAATAAACAACGTGAGAGTGACACACAGAAAACAATTCAAAATGAGATAAACAGTTTTATGCAAAATATAGTCAATAGGGACTTAGTCTGGAAAGGTTACAAACCGTGAAGAGATGCAAGTTTACATGGAACCTGAATTTTATTTTCACTGGCTTTATATGCATCTTCTGTTGACTGTATTTTAAAAGCAACAGTTAAAAAAAGAAAACAGCAGTAATCATGTGCACTAATCACAGGTCTGCTTTTTCTCAGTTAATCCCACCCCGCCCCCCGCCAAGAAATTGGGAAGGTGTTGTTTTCTTAGTGGACACTATTAGTCACCAAATTAAAAACCGGAAAGAATGGCCTTCGTTTATGGCGTATGAGAATTGTGCAGGCACTTGGTGATGATCTCGTCTTGCCCCTCGGTAAACAGTGGTTGGTGGGCTCGGAGCACTGGCATCATCTAGGAGCCTGTTAGTCTCTGGTCTCACCTGATACTGAACCAGCATTTTTTTTTTTTTTTGAAGCAGAATTTTAAACAAGATTCCTCAGTGATTTGTCTGCACATTCAAGTTGAGAAGCCCTAGATTCATTTGATCTCAGGTACATCCCTGGTTCAATATTTGATGAAATCTTCCCAGGTGAGTCCAATGTGCAGTGCAGTGAACATTGCAAAACTAGTCCAGCTTCATTTTTCAAACGAAGAAACTCTGGCCCACAAAAGCTTATGTATTTACCTAAGATGACCTAACTGTTTAGTATCAAAATCCAAATAATGTCATCTCTCTTCTTCATAAAAAAATAAAGCAGGGTCGAGCAGACAGAGCGTAGGGAGTGTGGAGATGGGGATAATTATTTTATATAGGGTGGTTGGGAAAGGCCTTCCTGAGGAAGCAGATGCCTGAGCAAAGAGAGGAGCAAACCACGTGGATAGCTGGGAAACTGTATTTCAGGCTGGTGTGTGTGTAGGTGTGTGTGTGTGGTTATTTGGATTGGAGGAAAAAGTGTTACCAAATTCCTGACAGATACTGCTCTGTGGGATGCAGAAACAGGCAATCAGAATTACCAGCTGCTCTCAAAATCTGATTCTTAAAATATTCCCTACCTTCTTCATATTCTTTACTCATTATGATGAGTATCTGAAGCCTTTGTTTAAAAAATGAGAACTATTAAATCTAGAAGTGTTTACAAGAACTGGAGTTGATAGCACATATTCAAATACTGGAGAACACACAGAACATTACTGAGTAGTATTCAAATAATAGATCTCCTAGCAGGGTTAACTGTACTACCCAGACTCATGGATTGGAAACTGCCAATTTAAGGATTTACTTTGAATCCAAAACTTGTTACTTTTTTGAACACTGCTCATAGAATTTGTATAAAGTATACAATGAATATCAACCTATTTATATTTTATTTGCAAGAATGACTCACTGCCAGCAGCACACAGGGCCAGGAACATATACTTACACAGCACCAACTACAAGCAAGACTGACTGATGAGAGTGTAGCCATGTCTCTCCCAAGTGCTCCTGTCCTGGTTCCTGAAAACGTTGACCTCAGCCTCGAACTCGGCATTTCCTGGGCTGGTTTTCAACTTGACATTGGTGAATTTCTTCAGTAACATCTCCAGGCTGGCTTCTAAGTTTTAATTCTCATAGGAGAATTAGGATACTTTCTCTTATTTTCTTCATTTTGCAACTTTTTTTCTTTTGAGATTTGGAAAGCCACATAAATTCCCCGAGAAATGCTGGGAAGAAATCCCTGCACAGAAACACTAACAATGAGGACAGTGAGGCTGGAACCAGGTTTACCATGGGAAAGCAGCAGGTAGGAGGGGAGGTCAGAGAGCCAACAGAAAGCCTTATCATTTAGAGATGACGTCTGTATGGACCTGAATGGAAGCACTGAACTTGCGACGAGTGTTTGGATTCTGGATACATTTTGAATGCTGAGCTGATAGGACGAATTGATTGTAAAGTGTGAGAGGAAGAGGAATTGAGGACAACTCCAAGGTTTTTGGTTTAGGCATGACAGGATGAAATTACCATTTGCTGAGATGGATAGAGTGGGCGGGGGACTCTAGAGAAGTTGTTTTTTCCTGTGTTGAGATGTTTACACATCTAAGTGGATATGTCAAATAGGCAGTTAGGTAAAGTAGTCTGGAGTTCAGGGAAGTCTGGGCTGGTGATCAGATGCAGGATTCAGGAGCATAGGGATGACATTTATAGCCAGGTTTTTAATATCCAGCACTGGCCTAGACCGCAGCTGTGTTCTTCGGCAACTCAACCTATGACTATTTGCTTCGCTGAAAAAAACCACATCTTATCTAGTTAAAACAATGAGGACAAAGGAGCCATGAATGTGAAAATGCTCTGTAAACGGTAAGGTGCTGGGAAGCAGGAGAAATCTGACGGCACTGGAGGTGAGGAAAATCAGTTTGTGGACGTAGGAAAATAATTTTCGTGCACTGAGAATTAGAGAAACTGCGAAATGAAAGAAGGTGTAACAAGCAATTATAACTTTTTGGACTGTAGCCAAATCTGTGCAAAACTAATGTTTTTAAAATTTCTATAGCACCCCAAATGTACTAGAGCTTCACATACATGGTCTTTTTGAGCTGCACAAGTCTTGTGAGAAGAGAATTATTATTGTTCCCATTTTACGGAGGAGGAAACTGCTCGGAGAGAATAGCTGACCTGTAAGGCATCACAGCAACCTGAGGGACAGAGATACACAAGCATCCAGACGTCCCCGTTCCGAATACAACCTAAAGACGAACAAATCGCTCCCCACCCCCACGGTCGGCCGCGAAAACGGAGGGACACAGCCGCGCCGTCCAGCTCGCGGGCCTCCAGCAGCAGCCGGCCCCTATCCCATTTCCGGATGGTACGGCCCTTTCGCCTATCGCGAGACCGGAAGCGTCGCGCATCTGGTTGCCAGAGAAACAGCGGTGCTACAGGCAGGAGGGCTTTGAACTGGCGGCTTCTTCCACCACCAGAGAGGCTGAGGTGGCGGGAGAGATCCCTCTTCCCTGTGGGGAAGTGGCTGGCGCGGTGAGTGTCGGCGGCGCGCTTCTGCGGCAGTCTACGCTCCGACTGCCGGGGGCCAGTTCCTCGAGGAGGCCCGGCGGGAAGGTGAGAGGCCGCGCAGACGAGGGCGGAGCTAGGTCGCGGGGCGGTGCGCCGAGGAGTGGGCGGGGTGGAGTTGCATCGGGCCGCTCGGCTCGTAGATGGACTGTCAGTGAGAGCGGACAGGGCCAATGAGAGGGCAGGGGCGGGGCCCCAAGGGCTTCTGCCTCCGTGGAGGCTGTTTCTCCAGGAATCACCTAACATTAGGGCCTGTAACTAAAGCTCCCACTTTCCCGAGATCTAGATCCTCCCACCAAGATCTATAACTGATCACCAGCCATTTAAACTAGACCGTAAACGGCAAAGGATGCAAATAGGCATTTCACAGGAAAAATAAAAAGATGCATACAGCAAACAATTGATTAGAGACTCAGCTTTTCTCGTGAAGAAATGTAAACCAAATTCACAGATACCTTTTACACCTATCAGACTGGAGAAGATGAAACAGCTTTGACATAACCAAATGGACCCCAGTCCACTGTTGGGGAAGTAGTGTAATTTGGTGCAGCCTTTTTGGAGTACAATTTGGCGAACTACCAAAATTTGAAACGTAAGTGTTCTTTGACTCCGCAATTCTAATTTATTTTATGGATGTATGACCATAGCTAAAGAAATACTGGCACAAAGATATTAACTTAAAATTGAGGTATAACTTATGGTAAGCCTCACCCATTTAATCTAAAGTTCTATGAGGTTTGACAAACGCATACAGTTATGTAATTACCAGCCACCACAATCAGAATATGGAAGTTTCGTCATGAACCCCAAATTCCCTAGTGCTCTTTGTAGTTAACCCCTCCCCTAACCCTATCGCTGGCAACCACTTAGTTTTTTGTTCCTGTAATTTCGCCCATTCCAGAATGTCATGTTGATGGAAGCAAACACCCTGTGGCCTTTTTAATCAGGTTTCTTTCAGCTTAGCATCATGTAGTTACTATTCATTCATGTTCTGTGTATCTGTTGTTTGTTCCTTTATGTTACTGAGTAATAGTGAGAGATGAAGCTGGCTGGGCTTCTGGGTTGAGTGGGGACTTGGAGAACTTTTCTGTCTAGCTAAAGGATTGTAAACACACCAATCAGTGCTCTGTGTCTAGCTAAAGGATTGTAAATGCACCAATCAGCACTCTGTAAAAATGCACCAATCAGCATGCTATGTCTAGCTAAAGGTTTGTAAATACACCAATCAGCACTCTGTAAAAACGGACCAATCAGCTCTCTGTAAAATGAACTAATCAGCGCTCTGTAAAATGGACCAATCAGCTCTCTGTAAAATGGACCAATCAGCAGGATATGGGTGGGGCCAAATAAGGGAATAAAAACTGGCCAGGGGAGCCAGCAGCGGCAACATGGTGGGGCCTCCTTTTACTGTGGAAGATTTGTTCTTTCATTCTTTGCAGTAAATCTAGTGGCTGCTCACTCTTTGGGTCCATGCTACTTTTATGAGCTGTAACACTCACCACGAAGGTCTGCAGCTTCACTCCTGAAGCCAGTGAGACCACAAACCCACCAGGAGGAAGAAACTGTGGACACATCTGAACAGCTGAAGGAGCAAACTCCGATACACATCTTTAAGAACTGTAACACTCACGGCGAGGGTCCGTGGCTTCATTCTTGAAGTCAGCGAGACCAAGAACCCACTGGAAGGAACCAATTCTGGACACAATAGTCCATTGTATGGTTGTACAGTCATATATTTATCCATTTCCTACGTATATTTATCCATTTCCTACTTGAGGCACATTTGGATGGGTTCTTTCCAGTTGTTCGCTATTATTAATGAAACTGGCATAAATATTCATGTATAGTTTTTTTGTGTGTGTGTGTGAATATGTTTTCATTTCCTGAGTAAATATGAATGAGATTGTGGAGTCATATGGTTAAGTATATGTTTAACTGTAAGAAACTGCCAAGCAGTTTTGAAAAGTGATGATTTTGCGTTGTCACTGGCAGTATGAGTGTTTCAGTTGCCTCCAACTTTGTCAGCTCTTGGTATTGTCAGTTTTCTAAAAAATTAATTTTTGTCATTTAAATAGGTATGTAGTGGTATCTCATTGTGATTTTTATTTCATTTTTTTGAGGAGCAATAATGATGAACATCTTTTCATGTGCTCTTTTGACATCCATACATCATCTTGGGTGATGTGTGTGTCCAAATCCTTTGTTTTCTTGTTAGTGAGTCTTGATACTTGCTTATATATTCATGATATGCATCCTTTGTCAGATACGTGTTTTGCAAATATTTGCTCCTAGTCTTTGGGTTTTGTTTTCCTTGTCTTAACATCTTTTGAAGAGTACAAGTTTTACATTTTGATGCCTTCCAATTTATCAGTATTTTCTTTTATGAATCATGCATTTGATGTTGTGTCTAAGAAATTTTTGCCTAACCCACAGTCACATGTATTTTTTAGAAATTTGAAGTTTTGGCCGGGCCTGGTGACTCACCCCTATAATCCCAGCACTTTGAGAGGCTGAGGCAGGCAGATCACTTGAGGTCAGGGGTTCGAGGCCAGCCTGGCCAACATGGTGAAACCCCGTCTTTACTACAAATACAGTAACAACAACAATGACAAAGAGAAAATTTTGTAGTGTTAAGTTTTACTTTAGGTCTGTGATACATCTTGAGCAAATTTTAGAATTGCTTTTAATAGCAAATATTCTATATACCACCTAAGTGAACTGATTAAAAAAGTGCTACATCTTTGGGATATTACGCTGTTGTTTGAAAGCATGACGTATATCTATAAAAGGTGATATAGAAAAATATATGAAATAGATTGTTAATTGTGAAAAAGCAAGTTGCAAAGCACCATGCCATTTGTGTGTGTTTGCATTGGGGAGGAGTCGATGGGTGTAAAGGATAGAAGGTTTGCATATGCCTAAAAAAATGAGACTTGCAAGTCTCTATTAACACTCATTTTTGGGGTAAGCCGAATTTTGACTTAAAGCATTTTTTATGTTCACCTGTATTATTTGATTTTTTTCTGCATGGGCAAGTATTCCTTACAGAATACACAAATATATAAAGTAAAAAAATTGACCACACATAAATAATTTTAGACATAAAATAATGAAAATAAATTAGTCCCACTCTTTAAAGGCTTGCTACTCATAATAACAGAGGAGGATTTATTTTCTTTTGATTCTTTTATTCATCTCAAAATACCAAATTATAGCAGCCATATGTCTCCACGTTGGCTTTAATTCATCTATGTTGATTGCATTTCTCACAAGCCTGTATGAAAAACTTTAAATTAATCTTGTTTGAAATGAATATTACAAAAAGTTGGCCCTTGTCACAATTTAGGATCTGATCATATATCTAATCTGTCTATTCAATCAAGTATCATGAAGTAAATACGATTCTATTTTGAGGTGTTTTAATGTCATAAGAAAATGCTCATTATGCAGTGGCGAGAAACACGTTAGTCCAATTTTGTTGAAAAACACATAGAGTAAAAATGGGATAGAGATGTACCAATAGTGTTTAGCTCAGGGTGGTGGGATGTTGGGTGATTTTTAATTTATTTTCAAATACCTTTTAGTACATTCTAGAGATCTTTCTATAATAAATGAATTCTTTAGTTATAAATACAAGATATAGTTAATAGCAAAACAGAAAATAAGATAAGCAAGGGTACAAGAACATCCACGAACCCACCAATCCAGAGCCCACTACTCTTACTTCCTTGATGTGTCATCGTCTTTCAGGTCCCCTTGTGTAGATTCCTTTAATTAGAGAAATTGGACTTTTTAAAGTGGGATTGTCGACAATTTGTATGTCTGTCTTTCTCTTATTTTTTGATATGTGCATGTCATTTAAAAATCTTTACCCAGTTTTCTATTAGAATTTTTTTTCTTACTGATTGGTAAGAGCTCTATAAATATGTGAATGTATTAACCTTTTGTATGTCATCTATGTTGCATTTATTTTCCCCAGTTTCTCAGGTTCCTTTTAATTTCACTTAAGAGTTCTTTTTCATGTTTGAGACTCAAGAGCATTAATTATTATGTAGCCACATCTGTTAGTCTTTTCCTTTTTGATTTATGCTCTTAGTATCATGTGTACTAAATCATTAATTCCATGATTATGAAATTTATCTTTATGTTTATGTTTATAAATTTATGTTCCTTCCAGTCTGTTGGAGATTTCATATTTTTTATTACTTATAAAATTAGTTTTTACTTTCATTAAAGTATTATATTTAACTGTTGTTTGGCTTTATCAATTTCTGGACAGTCTCTTTGATTTCCTATGATAACAGATTACATTTCTGTTACTACGCGCTTCCTTTTGTGTACTCCTTCTTGCATACGCTCAGTATAATTAAGGCATAATATTTGGTTAAGTCAACATTCAATGCTTACATAATTATAACTATTTACATATTGTTTGATTGCTTTTTTTTCATGTACAGTGCTTTTTCTTGTGGAATTTCTATGTGGCAGTTACAATTTCTTTCCAAATGCTTAAATACATCTATAAGATCCAATTTTAATACGCTTTATCCATGCCTTTTTCTAGATGGCCAAATTCATAAGATAGTCTGTTATTGCATCCCCACCTACCTCAGGAACTGCATTTTATTTAATTTATTATTTTCAGGAGAGAACCTAATAGAACAGACCTATTTCTAAAGCAGAATGAAAGATTTGTGGAGACCTTTAGCTGATCCAGGTCATTGTTGGTTCCTTGTGCCTCTGCCCTTATTGACACGTATTATGCGGCTCTGCGCATGCTTGCATCTCATTGCTCCCTCTGCAAGCTGCAGTAAGTCTCCCTTGACAGGCTGCTAAGGGCGTTTACAAGACATTTGGCCTTTTGGTGACTTATGCTTTTTGGTTGTGATGTGAGGGGCCAGGGTGATTCATCATCCCACAATAATAATGTCAGTGCTTTCCTGAGTGAGCCCAAACCCTTTTGCAGAGTTTGAATAATGTTGAGATCAATGCCTTTTTCATTTGCTGAGATGGGAAGAGCTGACCTCCTGGTCTCTTAAGCATAAGCTTTGGCACATTGAATGGTTGGAAGCCAAGCCATAACATTGCTCTGTGTACCTAGGTGAAGCTTCAGGTCGTTTATATTTGTGCTTTCTCCTGTGTCCACAGCTTCTCTGGACCCTGCCTCTGCTGTTCAACAAGCAAAAGAAAGATGAGTCATTTCATAGGATAAGAAAAGGACATTGTTGGGTAGAAGCAACTGCCTTTTTCATTCTGTTATGCTTGAATGTATAATTGGTAGGAATTTAGGAAAGGATTTGTTGGAAGGCACCCATTCACATGCAAAGCCGAGTATGAGAGGGCAAAAGCTGGAATTATCTCTCTTTTCCCATTTGACTCAGCATGCGTGTTGCCCCAGTGTCACAGGACAGAGCTGGAATGGTCTTGGTAGGCCACAAGGTTTGGAAGGATCAATGTGCAGCATCGCTCACTGTGTCTCTAGCTTATGCCACCCCGCCTAGTATTTCCTGCTTCCAGAAATAGCACTAGATATAGAACAGCCAGGGTGGTGAGAGGCCTGTGGATAATATCACATGAAAAATAGTTAAATAGATTGGTAATGTATAGCCAGATAATGAAAATCTGTCCTCTAATGAAGGAAGTAGGTTTTGTTCTCTTGCTTCAGAGGGTAGAAATAGAATTACGGGTTTTAGAAGGGGAGGGTTGATAAAATGAGAGCAGTGCTTAGGTACTCCATGAAAATGCAGCACCACAGGGGAGAGAAGAAATCAGAGCTGAGAGGGAAGAAGGCTGAGCTAGAGTGGGCAAGGCTACAAAAAAGAAGGCAAAACCGAAAGAAAGTAGCAAGGAGACTTTGGGAGGCCGAGGCGGGCAGATCACATGAGGTCAGGAGTTTGACGCCAACATGGCGAAACCCCATCTCTACTTAAAACACACACACACACACACACACACACACACACACACACACACACACACACACAAATTAGCCGGGTGTGGTAGGCTCCTATAATCCCAGCTACTTGGGAGGCTGAGGTAGGGAGAATTGCTTGAACCTGGGAGGCAGAGGTTGTGGGGAGCCAAGATCGCGCCACTGCACTCCAGCCTGGGTGACAGAGTGAGACTCATTTTCAAAAAATAAAGTAGCAGGAGGGACTTAGCAATCATTAAAATGAAGTGGATCTTGCTTGAGAGACAGGGGTGCCCCTGAATGTTCCCTTGGGGAAGACCAGGGACACAGGAAATGTTTTTTCCTGGAGGCCCAGGAAGCAACTGAGATGGCATTCACTTCTGCATTCTCTTTTAGCCATATTCAGTATCTAACATCCTGGGCAGCATATTTTATGTATACTGTGGCATAAGATTTAACAATCCATGTACACAAGATGTCTTTCAGTGAAGCTGGGGAACCTTTCAGTGTGACTTCAGTAGCAACATAATCTTTAAACAAAGCCTCTGAGTAATTGGATATTAACACTAATGAAAGATTTAAATATCCAAGTCGCTTGGTATTAAATATTTTGTTTGTTGTCCCAGGATTTCGATGGATATTATAAAGGGAAACCTAGATGGAATTTCAAAGCCAGCTTCACATTCAAGAATACGCCCTGGGAGCAGAAGTTCAAATGCTTCTTTGGAGGTGCTCTCAACAGAACCAGGATCCTTCAAGGTAATTTACTGTTTAGAAAAGATTTAAACTCCTTCCCCTAACTTCTCAGCAGTTGGTGAAACTAAGGTGGTTGTTAACATCCCATTTAAAATTTTCTCCTTAGACAGTGTGTGTGTTCAGGGAGCACTTGCAGATTTCTTGGGTTTAATCTAGATTAATATGAGAAAAACTCTACTCCATTCCTTCCCTCTCTCTCTCCTCCCTCTGCTCCTCCCCTCCCTCCCGCTTTCCTTTTTTTCCTTCCTTTTTATGGAGTGTGGTTTATTTCTCCACATTAGACTTTGTTAAAACTTGTGCGTTGACTCTTTTTTCTTTATAAGGAAGTTTTGTATTCCAACATCTAATATGCCACCATTGACTTTTACTAAAAACACTTACTTAAAAAGATTCAGTATTTTAAAAAAATGGTTTAGTAAAGGTCATGTGATGTATATTTGGTAGGTATATTGTATTAGTCCTTTCTCACATTGCTGTAAAATAACTACCTGAGACTGAGTAATTTACAAAGAAAGGAGGTTTGCATGGTTCCACAGGCTGTACAGGAAGCATGGCTGGGGAGGCCTCAGGAAACTTACAATCATGGCGGAAGGTGAAGGGGAAGCTGGCACATCCTACATGGCTGGAGCAGAGGAGAGAGAGAAAGTGAAGGAGGAGGTGCTACACACTTTCAAACAACCAAATTTCGTGAGAACGCTATCACAATAGCAGCAATGATTCAGTCACCTACCACCAGGCCCCTCCTCCAACACTGGGAATTACAATTCGACATGAGATTTGGGTGGGGACACAGAGTCAAACTCTATTAGATATTATCTGGCTGTGACCTTTTTTTTTTTTTCTTTAGCAGTCCCTTTTTTTTTTCCTTAAAATATCTGGACTTGATTTTTTTATTTAAAGCATTAGTTTTCTCATTTCTTTTAAGGTGTTAGGAAATGAATAATTTGAATATTATAATGAAACAAATTTTTTGCAAGTTAATGAATTCATACTCCTTTTTTAATCTGTAGACTAGCTTCTGCATTATGGAACTCTTAGAGTTTTGTCTGTCATGATGTGGTTCAGGAGTAGCACTCTAAGTATTTCAAGCAGAAAGGGATTGAATATAAGAGTTAAAGCCTGGGCAACATTACGAGACCCTAACTCTACAAAAAATGTAAAAGATAGCGGGACATGGTGGCACATGCCTGTAGTCCCAGCTACTCGGGAGGCTGAGGCAAGAGGATAGCTTGATTTCAGGAGTTCAAGGCTGCAGTGAGCTACCATTGTGCCACTGCACTGCAGCCTGGGTGACAAAGTGAGACTGTGTTCCCCCTCCACCTCCCCCACTGCAAAAAAGAGTTTAGTTCCTCGAAATCAACAGAAGACCTCAAAATCAACAGACGACCAGCAAGAAAGGGAGTTCAGGGAGGGGGCTTCCCCTGGATTATGGGTTCTTAGGTCACGCCACCAGAGCTGTAATCCAGAGATCAGAAAGTTGCTGCTGCTGCTTCCGCCACTGCCCCAAGTCCCTCAGAACCACAAAGCTGGTGACTAGACATGCAGAGATGGCTGCCTTTGATATTTTTCTGCCAGCTTCCTATCAGGAACTTAGGAAGATGCTTCTACCTCACATCTGCTTTCTAAATCTTGTGCAGATTCATCTAATCAGATTATCCTAACATATGTCCAGAACCCTAGCTATAAGTGACTTTGTACAAAATACAGTTTTGTTTCATCTAGTCCTGCATCACTACTATATGGTGTGTTAACTCTTACAGCTTTGTAATAATTACTGATATCTGATAGTGGCTCTTCCATATTATTTTTTTTCAGGACTGTCTTAACTATCCTTGGCTTTTTGCTCTTCTATATGTATGTTTTTTTTTTTTTTTTTTGAGTCTCACTATTTTGCCCAGGCTAGAATGCAATGGTGTGATCTAGGCTCACTGCAACCTCTGCCTCCTGGGTTCAAGTGATTTTCCTGTCTCGGTCTCCTGAATAGCCGGGGCTACGGGCACAAACCAATAGACCCACCTAATTTTTCTATTTTTAGTAGATACGGGATTTCACCATGTTGGCCAGGCTAGTCTTGAACTCCTGACCTCAGGCGATCCACATGCCTTGGCCTCCCAAAGTGCTGAGATTATAGGCGTGAGCCACCACACCTGGCCTATATGTACTTTAGATCAGTTTTTTAAGTTCTGAAAAATCTGGTTGGGGTTTTGATTGAAATTGCTTTCACTTTACAGATTAATTTGGGGAGCATTTCTAACTTTGTGATATTAAATCTTCTGATGTATTAATATTGTATCTCAATTGATCTATTAACTTTTAGTTATTAGTTAAAAAATTCACATTCAATAAAATTCACTTTTTGGTGTACAGTTTTGGCAAATAGATTGAGTGATGTAACTACCATTACAATCAAGATATAGTAACAGTTTGTTCCATCATCCCTCAAAACATTTTTTCATTCTTTTCCTTTGTAAATAATCCAATGTCACCCTTAATCCCTTAACATTACTGACCTATTCTCTGTCCCTTTTTTTTTTCCTTTTCTAGAAGGTTGTATAAATGGAATCATACAGTATGTAGCTTTTCACTCTGGCTTTTATCTCCTAGCATACATAATACATTTGATATTCATGCATGTTAATACACATGGCTAATTTCTTTTTTAAAAAATTTTAAGTAGAGACAGGGGTCTCACAAGGTTGTCCAGACTGCAAATTTTAGAATAGCATAGAATTAGTATTCCTGCTTATGTATTTCTGGGTGACAATTTTTTTAAAGTAGCAACTTCATGATATTAATACTTATACATGTTTTAATACACAGATTAATATTACTTCATTCAAGACTTATTAAAAGCAGAATATCAGTGATCACGTAAACTCAGATTTTATTTCAACCTGCTAAGCTACAGGTTAAACTCTAGAATATTTATTAGCCAATCTGAACTTTGACACTTATATTGAAAGCAAAGTTTTCAAAGTTGTGATTTGTGTTAATCAAGTTCATAGAAAATCAGCAAGGTTCACCTTAGATTGGGGAAGAAAGCTACAAATATATTGTATGCTGACTGCTAATTGCGAATCATTCAGCATCTAGAAAACCTTACATATTGTTTGAGTAATAAATCTTGGTGTGCTGGTTAGTTTTATTGCTCAGATTTGTCTTTTATTAAATTCTTACCGAATATTTTTTTTCACAGCAGAAAATGAGCTTAAAATATTAGTGTTTTAGTGACGTGTTTAGTGATAATATATTTCTCATTCTAAAAATTTTGGCTTGTTGTTGCTTATGAATTTTTTTTAAAGAGCCAATAGTTGTACTTTGTGTAAAAATCCCATGGGTTTCAAGTAGGAATCTAAATATTAGGAAGGGGTTTCATGAGGTATTTGTGTTTCCTACGATTAAGATAAAGGTATGGAGTAGGGGACATGGAGCCATGAAAAATGGAGGTGGGGCTGGGCGTGGTGGCTCACGTCTGTAACCCCAGCACTGTGGGAGGCTGAGGTGGGAGGATTGCTTGAGCCCAGGAGTTTGAGACCAGCCTGGCCAACATGGTGAAACCCCGTCTCTACTAAAAATACAAAAATTAGCCGGGTGTGGTGGTGGATGCCTGTAATCCCAGCTACTTGGGAGGCTGAGGCAGGAGAATTGCTTGAATCCGGGAGGTGGAGGCTGCAGTGAGCTGAGATCACACCACTGTACTCCAGCCTGGGCAACAGAGTGAGACTCCATCTCAAAGAATAAAAATAGATTGGGCACGGTGGCTCACGCCTGTAATCTCAGCACTTTGGGAGGCCAAGGAGGGTGGACTGCTTGAGCCCAGGAGTTTGAGACCAGCCTAGGCAATGTGGTGAAACCCCATTTCTATTAAAAAATACAAAAATTAGTTGGGTGTGGTGGCAGGGTCCCAGCTAGTTGGGGAGGCTGAGGTGGGAGGATTGCTTGAGCCCAGGAGGTTGAGGCTGCAGTGAGCCGTGATCATGCCACTGCACTCCAGCCTTGGCAACAGAGTGAGACCCTGTCCAAAAGATACACACACACACACACACATACACACACACATATATAGAGGTGGGATGTGGTGTTAAGAATGAGGAAGAGAGAAAAATCATACATATAGACCACAGGACAGAAGAGCAAGGGGGTTAGGAATAGAGAGGCCAGTGGGCAATGGGATGGGGAAGAAAGTTGGTAGCTAGTGGGGTGGGAAACTATGGGAAAATTTGTGAAATTTGCTTAGTTCTCCAGCTTCACCTTTGTGCCTCATTACCTTCTGCTCTTTCTGAGTTAGGATCATATGAGATGATGGGTATGAAAGGTCTTGGGGTACCCTGAAGTGTGCTATCCATCTAGTTCCCTTTTGTGTATTCTTTATTCCCCCATGTGAAACCCAGCCTCAGAGGAAGGTCTGCTAAGTTCATTTATACCAATATAAATGATGGACAGAACTTGTGCAGCTTCTCCCAGAAATGTTACCATTTTCACAGGACAGAAGGCCCTAAGGATTAACTGGATATTGTGGAATTCCAGGATTTTTCTACCATTGGCAGAAATATGTTTTTGATTAGGGAACCCTGTTTAACCACCTCCCAGATTACATAAAGTAAACACTATTTTGCTTATTTATAAATGGGGCCTTCACTGGTTTCATTTTCGGCTAGGTCTGTTTTCTTCTCTGCTAATTCACGGTAGTGAAACTTACATCATAGGGTCATTGTGAGGAGTGAATGAGGCAGGCTATGGCTGATAGTAATTCTTCAATAAATGATGGCTGTGATTATTACCAGCGAGTCAGCTCAGTTCTGCTGCGTTTATGTCCTGGCTCAGGCAGGGACATCCCCGTGCAGGCCTGCATTCCTGGCAGTTTCATTCTCAGCACTGCCCGTCTTCCAACCTGGGGATTCACGAGGGGACTGCAGATTGTGGTAGATGGTTGAGCATGTGGTGCAGAGAGAACACAAAACCTACCGAGGGCTTAGAGCGGATGGGCTGGAGGAGACAGTCTGTTGGGAGGGGAAAGGTACTCCTGTGAGAAGGGGCTGACTCTCTCGGAGGCCTTGTCTCTCTCCCTGGGGCTGTGTTAACTTCTGAAGTGATTTTCATCACAGTTTACAAACCCCAGAGTCTCTGATCCCTGCTTTTCCCTCACGCGGCCATGGAGGTCCTTTTCTGTTCTCTCTTAGGAAAACTCAACTGTGTCAAGTGGTGTTTTCAAAATGAACTTTGCTAAAATGTAAAGGGAAACTAAAATGAAATAGAAAAACTGTGAATATCATAGAAATAAATAAATGACCAAAGCACAGGGTTCTGATTAGGAGACTCTCCCTAGAAAGCACATCTCAACTCAGACTAGCCACTTTTCAACCATTCTGTAGCCACATGTGGCAAGTGGCTGTCATATTAGACCTTTAACTGCCCATTCCAGTGTAAACTCAAGGAGCAGGCCCGTTGTGCCTTATCTCAGAGCCTGGCAGATAGCAGTTCCCTTCAGGACTGATGTAGACTCTTCTCCATTATTGCTAGGGATTGCTGGAGAATGGTGCAAATGTTATTATATGGAATTGTGTAGTTAAATTACGTTTAATTAGAGTGTTATATTTCTAGAATACTTTAATGCTAGTGTATTGCATTTATGTACATTCTCCATCTGCTTCCATTAGTGTCAAAACATTCTAGAAATGTAAAGTTTAAAAAAATACAGTATTTTCGGAAACTGTGTTTTTTTGGAAATTATTTTTAGGTTGATACTGCAAGCAACTTGAACTCTGGTAAAGAGGACCACTCCGAAAGCAGTAATGCAGAGAACAGAAGAACTAGTAATGATGATAAGCGCGAAAGCTGCTCTGAGAAAATAAAATTGGCTGAAGAGGGATCAGATGAAGATCTGGATTTGGTTCAACATCAGATAATCCCTGAGTGTTCAGGTAGAATAATCACTAGGTGATTGGCTAATGATAATTACAAATGTTAATGATAATTACAAATGTTATATTGAAGGTGTTAGTATTACCTGTGTTTTTATCAACTAAGTAGAAATAATAAACCAAAAAAGACATACACTATTTGTGACAAACAAGCAATCACCACTTTTTATTTATAAGAATACTAAGAGCCCTTAAATATACTTATATTAGAAATATAAGAAAATATGTCATTTAATAAAATAGTTGTTGTGGTCATTGTACATTAATCAAGTAGGGAGTATTTCTGCATTTTGTGATGCAATTTATTGATTTTTTGATGACTAAAATTGTACAATAAAATATATGCTATAATTTGTAGGGATAGTCCCACCCAATAACATTTGGATTTTTTAAAAAATGACATTTTTAATGGTGGTAAATTAATTCTAGTCAGATTGAATTAGAATAGTGTTTCTCAAAAAGTGGTCTGCAGAGCCCTGGGGATATGGTGGGAGATGGTGTCCCTGATACCCTTGCAGGGGCTCTGCAAGGTGAAAGCTGTTTTCATAGTAATACTGAGATACTGTTTGCCTTTGTGCTCACCATACTGACATTTGCACTGATGGTGTAAAAGGACTGGTTAGCAAAATTGCTGGTGCTTTATCATGAATCCGGACAATGGCACCAAAATGTACTAGTAGTCATTGTATTCTTTGCAACCAGGCACTGACAGGAAAAAGAAATAGCCAGTGTCACCGGCTATGAATCAGTAAAAACTATCAATTTTATGAAATTTTGACCCTTAAATATGCATCTTCTTAACATCCTGTGGGGCAAAATGGGAAGTATACATAAAGCAGTTATGCCGAAGTTTGAAGGTTGTGTTGAAGAAAGTACTTTTGTGATGGTTGGAGATGAGAGCTGAAGTGGCCACTTGTGTAATGGAACACCATTTTTACTTGAAAGAATGACTGACAGTTATCATTCACATGGGTATTTGATAGACTTCTTTTTAAGAAAATAAACATGTTACTTCGAGGATAACTACTGACAGTATTTGTTGCCAATGGTAAAATTTGAGCTTTCGAGTGAAAATTACAGTTTTGGAAAACTGCATGTGTCACTGTGAGGTTGATAGCTTTCCAATACTTAGACTTTTCTTATAAAAATTGGTGGCAATATTAACTGATGCCTTTGTGTAATGAAATGTGTTAACAGGTTGAAGGTCTGCATAATTTAGTTAACCACTGTTTTCCAAATGATCAATGTAGGGTAAAAGATCCATTCAACATGAAATATAGATCCATGGATTTTAATGGAACAAATACGTAAAGCTCACTAATTTGATTACAGATTTCACTTAACAGTTAACCTGTAAGAAACCACCCCTGTTAAGTATTGGTGTAGTTTAAAGAAGACTATCCAATTATCTGAATAGGCTATTAAGTTTCTCCTTCCTTTTTTAACCGTATATCTGTGTGAGGCCAAATTTTCTGCATATACTTTAGCCAAAACAACAGATTATAATAGGATGACTGTCTTCCTATGAGAATATGAGAATCCAGCTGTCTTCCCTTCATCCACATATTACAAATTTGACCAGTACCACTCTTTTCACTAATTTTTTGAGAATATAGTTATTTGTCATAAAATGTGATACTTATGTTAACATAATTAGTAATAGCATGTTTTTTTATTTTGAAAGTGAATTAATAAGTAAATATTTACAATACTTTTCAGTGTTGATTTCTAATATGTTCATTATCAATAGCTATAACCCACATAAGAAAATTACTATGGGTTCTCAATNTCCAAATGATCAATGTAGGGTAAAAGATCCATTCAACATGAAATATAGATCCATGGATTTTAATGGAACAAATACGTAAAGCTCACTAATTTGATTACAGATTTCACTTAACAGTTAACCTGTAAGAAACCACCCCTGTTAAGTATTGGTGTAGTTTAAAGAAGACTATCCAATTATCTGAATAGGCTATTAAGTTTCTCCTTCCTTTTTTAACCGTATATCTGTGTGAGGCCAAATTTTCTGCATATACTTTAGCCAAAACAACAGATTATAATAGGATGACTGTCTTCCTATGAGAATATGAGAATCCAGCTGTCTTCCCTTCATCCACATATTACAAATTTGACCAGTACCACTCTTTTCACTAATTTTTTGAGAATATAGTTATTTGTCATAAAATGTGATACTTATGTTAACATAATTAGTAATAGCATGTTTTTTTATTTTTGAAAGTGAATTAATAAGTAAATATTTACAATACTTTTCAGTGTTGATTTCTAATATGTTCATTATCAATAGCTATAACCCACATAAGAAAAATTACTATGGGTTCTCAATAATTTTTTTTTTTTTTTAGACGAAGTCTCACTCTTTCGCCTAGGCTGGAGTGCAGTGGTGCAATCTCGGCTCACTGCAAGCTCTGCCTCCTGGGTTCATGCCATTCTCCTGCCTCAGTCTCCTGAGTAGCTGGGACTACAGGTGCCCGCCACCATGCCTGGCTAATTTTTTTGTATTTTTAGTAGAGACAGGGTTTCACTGTGTTAGCCAGGATGGTCTGATCTCCTGACCTCGTGATCCGCCCGTCTTGGCCTCCCAAAGTGCTGGGATTACAGACGTGAGCCACTGTGCCCGGCTGGGTTCTCGATAATGTTTAAGGCTGTAAAGGGGAGCTGAGAAAAAGTTTGAGAGCTGTGATTTAGAGTATGTTTGGGATGAGATCAGCTCTCACTGTTAGGTCAGGTGACTCAGGATTATGGTTTTCAGGAAACAAAGTGAAATGGGAGAGTTCCCTTATCCCCCTTGCAGGATGTGTGACAGGGGTGTGGGCTCACTTCTTCAGTGCCTCACTGCTCAAACGCCTAGAGGGGGCAGGCAGATGGGCAGGTGCAGAGGCCTTGGGGAGTGCTTTTGGGCTCTGACCCCACAGCAGCATCTAAGGGTGAATGTTTACAACTCCCAAAGCCCAAGTGGGAATGTTACAGTGTGCTTTTTCAGCTTTGCCGTCTGCCGGCGGCTTGTGTTAATCAGCTCTATTAGACCCTCTGCCTTATCACAAGGGCAGAGGGCTTTCTGTATCCTGGGTTCTTGCTCTGGTATACCGGAAAAATCGAATCACATGTTGGCTTGGAGGATGAGTGCAAGGTTTTATTGAGTGGTAGAGGTAGCTGTCAGTGAGATGGATGGGGAGCTGGAAGGAGGATGGAGTGGGAAGGTGGTCTTCCCCTGGAGTCGGGCTGCCCGGTGGTTGAACTCTCCTCCAACTGCCTCTGGCTGAACTCCCCTTGGCATCTGCATCGTTCCGCAGTCACTGGTTTGCTGGTGTCTGCTGGTGTGTTCCTCTGTTCCTCAGCCACTTGTGTCGTGTATGCTAAAGGTCTCTGGTTTATAGGGGCACAGAATGGGGGCATGGTGGGCCAGAGTGGTCTTGGAAAATGTAGTATTTGGGCGTGAAAATAGGAGTGCCTGTTCTCATTGAGGTCCGTGGGTACAGGCCCAAGGGTAGAGCCCTTACCAGGGACCCTACCTTTTTCTACCCAGCATTTCCCTGTCCCCTTCCCATATCTAAGATATTATAATTGAGGTTAGCTGTTGACACAGTTTACATTGGATTTGTTTATATGGTTTTAGTACTGAATGGGTTACTTCAAAATGCCTGCTATATAGACTACCTATGTTGACAGAGCCTGAGAATGCTAGGATTGGCAGTTGGGAATGAGAACTAGAAGGTGTTGCTTTTGAAGTATGTAAGCAATAAGATTCCAGGAACCTCCTTCTTAATAGTATCAGTATTCTTTTTGGATAAGTTGCTTTTCTCTTTCTTTTTTTCCTTTAGAAGGAAATTAGGAAGTTGAGAGCAGTAGCTTATACCTGTAATCCCAGCATTTGGGAGGCCCAGGCAGGAGTATCACTTAAGCCCAGGAGTTTAAAACCAGCCTGGGCAACATAGTGAGACCCCCATCTCTACAAAAAATTTTTTTTTTAAGTTAGCCAAGTATGTTGGCATGCGCCTGTAGTCCTGGCTCTGGCTATTCAGAAGCTGATGTGGGAGGATTGCTTGAGCCCAGGAGTTTGAGGTTGCAGTGAGCTATGATCATGCCACCACACTTCAGCCTGAGTGACAGAATGAGATCCTGTCTCTCAAAAAAAAAAAAAGAAAAGAAGAAGTGATGTTCATTATAGGGAAACATATCACTGAACTCTTTGGGTTTTCAAAAGTTGATAAATTTGGCCTTACTTAGCACAATATGCCACTTCTAATGATCTGTCCTGGGGTGGCTGAGACTTACTATTTGAGCATTCATGCTCATTCATTGCTGGATTATCAGCTGTCATCAGATTTAAACAGCGAGACTATCATCTGTGGCTAAGAGGCTAAGAGCTTTGGCTCTACAGTCAGACAGAGTTGGGTGGAATCTGACTGGCATTTACCTGTTATATGACCTTGGACATACGTGTAACTCAGTTACAAAATAGCTTCAGTTTACTAATTTGTAAAATGAGAACAGTGATTATACCACCTCAGAGGGTTAATATGAGCATTAAATGATATAATGCTTAAAAATAAAGCACTTAAAACTGTGCCTATCAGGTAACTCTATAAATGTTAGTTATTATTATCATTAATCATAAGTTAATGACAGAAGTTCTAAAGTGTCCTTAATTTCAAATAAGTTGCTATCAATTATCTACAATTCAAGAACCTTTTTAGGTACTTCAAGAAATTAGAACGAAGGAAGCAGCATAGAAAAAAGATACAAGCTACATGGAGTACTTGTTTGAGTTTTTCTTCTATGTGTTGCAACCACTTTGTGTCACTGAAGACATACGGCTTTTTACTGTAGCCATTTGTGTACACGCCTTCTCTTTCAGTTAGACTGAAGCAGCTTTAGGACAGGATTCTTGTCTTCCTCTTTATTTCCTGTTTCTTAGTCATGAACATAGAAAGTGTAACAGAATGAAGGAGAAAGAATTTGGGATTTAAAATCATGAGAATCACTTCTGAGTCCAGTGCTAAATTTGTTATCTATTTGAAAGGACCCAGTTATTTCAACTGTAAAATAGAGATAACTGTCTATTTCATAGGGTTGTTAGATAATTATATAAACAAATACATGTGAAAGCACCTTGTAAATCGAGATACATGGTACCAGTATAGTAGTTATTACTATCAGCCGTAAATATTTGTTGAATGAAAGAACAAATTGTAAGAACAAAACAAAACTTTATAGTTTTACTATACTTCAGACCTATTTTTACTTTCCACACAATATAGATGAACACAAATTAAAAGAATTAGATTCTCAACTTGAAGATGCTGTTCACAAGATGAAAAAACTTGATAAAATATTGGCAAAGAAACAACGCAGAGAAAAAGAAATTAAGAAGCAAGGTCTAGAAATGAGAATAAAGCTGTGGGAAGAAATTAAGGTAAGAATTATCTAACCTTATGCTGACATGTAAGAAACAAATTCTCCTGGCTGGGCATGGTGGCTCACGCCTGTAATCTCAGCACTTAGGGAGGCCGAGGCAGGAGGATCGCTTGAAGCTGGGAGTTTGAGACCAGCCTGAACAACATAAAGAGACCCCATGTGTACAAAAAAATTAAAAAATTAGCCAGGCATGGTAGTGTGCGCTTGTCGCCCTGGCTACTCGGGAGGCTGAGGTGGGAGGATTGCTTGAGCCCAGGAGTTCAAGGCTGTGCAGTGAGCTATGATCATGTCACTACACTCCAGCCTGGCTGACAGAGCGAGGCAGTCAAAAA
>NW_016803181.1:544221-615962 GCF_001698545.2 Rhinopithecus bieti
TATATATATATATACACACACACATATATATATAAAAATATATATTTTATGTACATATATAATATATATATATTATATAGATATATATAGAAAAAAAGAATTTCCTCTATAAGTTGAGTAAGAAAATCATGGACCATGGTGTTACTGTGGCCTGCCTTTATTGTTTTATTTTGTGGAGGTGGTGGCAGCGATATGTATATGTGTGTATATGAAGGAGACATGGGGTGATATTTTTCTGGAACCTGAGAAGAAAACTTGGTCTGTAGCATTCAGATTTCAAGCACTGCACTGGCGTGTTCATCTCCCCAGGGACAGGCCCAGGGTACCACGTCTCTTACCAGCAACAGGCTGGTAAAGTGCTGGGCCCCTCCATCTCTGGAGTAGGAAGAGGTGTAATAGCTGCTTTCATCAAGTACGTATGTCTGCTTTCTCTTCAGCAGCCTTATAGTTTGGAGATAAATAGACACAGTTTAACTCTCTGGTTAGCTTCATTATTTGGGTAAACCTTTGTGACAAACAAGTTTTGGGGAGTTGACTGTTTCCTGTGCTGGTCAAGATCTTTGGGAAGCTGTAAAGTGCTTGAGGTCTAGGACCACACTTCATTTGCTTCTATCTCAACAAATTCCTGGTGCTCCATAACTTTCCTTGGCCTTCTTGGACCTCTTATTCTCTATAATATTGAGGGCTTGAAGTTGACTAGATGTTGGCATTGACTTGGTGTATAGCCACTGACTCATACTTGAATTTTGACCCTCAAAGCAAAGCGCCTTTAAGGTAAGGAACCGTGTGTAATAAGAGATTGGTTGTTTTTGAAAAGCCCTCCTTGAACAGTTGACTGACTTCTGGGAAAGTTTCCTAGACAATAATATGAATTAAAATGTAGTAATTAAAATACATTTTTATGAGGTTCCCAGGAAGTCCACTGGGATTGAAAGAAAGAAACATCCACAATGCAATGCTTTAAACTAGATAAATCGTTTCTGGAAATTTTAGCAGAAAAGTTAGCCTATCACTTTTCCTATTGAATCTTAAAGCAAGTTTTATTTCCTTTGAAGCAAGAATTATAAATGGAAACATAATAAAATATAGTAACAGTCTTGAAATGTCTGAAATTTTTTAATTTGATGGTGTATCTTTAGGTTACTCACTAATTATAAAAATATCAAGCAGAAACTTAAGATACTTTAAGCAAGGTAATTATCATATAATGATAGGTATATACTCTGACTCTATTTGGAAATACCCGTTGACAGAATTTTGTGAGAACAGAGAACATTTACAGATTTCCTCAAAAAAAAAAAGAAAAAGAAAAAAAGCCTGAGACTTCTCGTTTGTATGTATGTGACTGGGAGCTGTGTTGGAATTTAAAAAATAAATGATTATAGTTGCCTTCTTTTCCAATGTTTAAATTTTTCTTTCATTAGTCTGCAAAATATAGTGAAGCTTGGCAAAGTAAAGAGGAGATGGAAAATACAAAAAAATTTTTCTCTCTGACTGCTGCGTCTGAAGAAACTGTTGGTGAGTAGATGGAGATGTCATTCAGCTTTGTTTTTATCTGAGTCATAGAATGTTTGGATTAAAGTAAAATTCCCAATCCAATTTTTCTGTCCTGTTCTTTGTGAGTTTGACTGTTCTTTAGGGAAATAATTGATCACATTAGGTAGGATTATATGAAACTACTCCAAGCTTAGGTATGTTTCGGTATCTTTAAGTGTTTGTGTCTGCTTGACAGTAAGGGGGACAGGGCAGGGACAAACTGGGAAACAGACAGAAGTATGTCATTGCCTTTACTTCCTGTCTCTTGTAGGTGTCTCTAGATCCCACTTTCTGCATACATTTCCCTAACTGCTTATGAGCCTGTGGAACGCCTTTTGTTAAAATCTGTGACTGATTTGTCCTATTTCCTGGTCTCTCTCACAGTCCTATTTATTTGAGATGAACCAATTCTGCACATTTATTTCTGCCTTTCTCGTTTGTTTCTATGTATATTTGTGAATCTTCTTTTTTGAAAACAGAAATATTATGGAGTCATGTAACCTTTAACCCATTTATATGATGGTGAAAATTTTAGGGATTAGAAACATTTTGTATTTTTATATATCCTAGTTGAAACATCAAAAAATACTAGTCTGGCCTATATTAAATTCATCGATCATTTACTTTTTGCATCTTCTGTTTTGTTACAGAAGTAACACATGTGTAATCTACATAAGAAAATATTGGTTAAACAAAAATATTACTATCAGCTAAATTCTCAACTTGTAGAGATAACCACTATTAATATTTTAGTTTACTGTTTGTCTTTTGAGATGTGTTTAATGCAAATATCCATATATATATTTTGAGAAGAAAAATAGGATCAAATTATATATGTATATGGTATTTTGTAACCTTTTCCCAACTAATTTGTATTTCTGGAGCACCTTTAGCTGTCAATAATAGATGTGTGTGGTCGTTTGTTTCCAAATGGCTGCCATTAGTTCCTTCCCTTTATTTGTGTTCATTCTCCTCCTCATTTAGAGATGGAGTCCATTTCTCCCTCCCATTTCAGTCTTGGCTGGCCTGGAACAACTTTGATTGATATATTACAACAAAAATGACACTATGCCATTTCCAGGCCTTGTCTTTAAGAAGACAGGCAGTTTCTGCTTCTTGTCGAATGCTCACTCAGAGGAAAGCCAGCCACTATGTAAGAGATCAGGCTGCCCAAGGCTGCCATGCTGTGAGAGGCCCCAGGCAAGCCATATGGAGGGGCTATGCAGAGAGAAGATGACTGTAGCCAGTTCCTGGCTATCATGATTTTGGTAATGTCTCTCTCAAATTCATGTCCACTTGGAACCTTGGAATGTGTCTTTTTTTGGAAATACGGTCTTTGCAGAGACTTAGTTAAGATGAAGTCTTTTTGGATTAGGGTGGGCCTTCAAAAAAGAGGAGAGGACACAAAGAGACATAGAGACACAGGGAAGAAGGCTGTGTGAAGATAGAGGGATGTAGCTACAAGCCAAGGAATGCAAAGATTGCTGGAACCCAAAAGGAGCTAGGAAGATACAAGGAACAATTCAGAAGGAATGCTCTGCTGACACCTTGATTTCAGATATCTAGCTTCTAGAACTGTAGGGAATAAATTTCTGTTGTTTTCAGCCACCCAGCCTGTGGCAAATTGTTATAGCAGCCCTAGGAAACCGATACACTGACTATTCAACAGTTTCAATGCAGACACTGAATAAAGGAGCAGGCTTGGACATTTCAGCTCCAGCAAACACAATGCAGAGAATAACCAAGGCTAGATATATGGCCCCCTGACCTACTCCAAACATCTCCAGCCAAAGGGAGCTACCCAGCCATCTGAGGCCCCATTCATAGTGGAGCAGAGATAAATTGTTCCTGCTGTGTCCATCAAATTCCTGACCCACAGAAGCAAGAGCATAATAAAATGTTCACTGTTTTATGCCATTAACTTAAAATTTTTTTTATTGTAAATTGACAATTTGTATTTATGGGGTACAAAGTGATATTATGATTTATGAATACAATATGGAATAATTAAATCGAGCTAATTAGCCTATCCATCACCTCAAATACTTAACATCTTTTATGGTGAGACCTTTTGAAATTTAGTCTCTTAGCAATTTTGAAATGTACAATACATCATTATTGATGACGTTCACCACGCCATGTAATAGATCTCAAAGAAAACCTTATTCCTCCTGTCTAACTGAGACTTTGTACCCTTTGGCCATTATTTTCTCATTTTCCCATCCTCCAGCTTCTGGTAACCACCATTCTACTCTGCTTCTCTGAGTACAATTGTTTTGGATTCCACATATAAATGGGAACATGTAGTATTTGTCTTTTTGTGTCTAGTTTATTTTGCTTGGCATAATGTCCTCTAATTCTATTCATGTTGTTGCAAATGATAGAATTTCCTTCTTTTGAAAGACTGAAAAGTACTCCATGGTGTATATATACCACATTTTCTTTATCCATTCATCTGTTGGTGGATACTTAGGTTATTCTGTAAGTTGGCTATTGTGAGTAGTGCTGCAATGAGCACGGGAGAGCAGACATCTCTTTGACAAACGAATTCTAAAGCTGTTGGGTAAATGCCCGGAAGTGGGATTTCTGGATCATATGGTGATTCTATTTTTAGTTTTTTGAGGATCCTCCATACACTTTTCCATAATGGCTGTAGTAATTTACATTCCCACCCATAGAATGCAAAGGTTTCCTTTAATCCACATCCGCACCAACACTTTATCTTTTGTGTTTTTGGTGATAGCCATTCTGACAGGAGTGAGATGACATTTCATCATGGTTGATTTATATTTCCTGAACGATTAGTGAGGTTGAGCATTTTCTGCGTATTTGTTGTATGCCATTAAGTTTTGTTTTTTACTTTTTATTTTGAAATAATTTTAAATTTATGGGAAATTGGCATAAGTAGTACAGAATTCCATATACCCTCCCCCCCAGCTTCTCCTAATCTTACATAACCATAGTGATCGAAACTCAGAAATCAACATTGGTATAATACCATTAATTAAAGTATAGACTTTCTTAAAAATTTACCAGGTTTCCCACTAGTGTCCTTTTTACTTACTAGTATCCAGTCCAAGATCCCATGTTACATTTTGTTGTCATGTCTCCTTAATCTCCTCTACTCTGTGATAGTTCCTCAGTCTTTCCTTGTCTGTCATGATGGTGACCCTTTTGGAGAGTATTGGTCAGCTGTTTTGTGAAATATCCTTCCGTTTTGGTTTATGTGATGTTTTCTCATGATTAGATGAAAGTTACGAATTTTGGCAAGCATGCCCTGGAAGTTATGTGACCTTCTCAGTCGATCACACTTGGTATACCTGATGCTGTTATATATCGCTATTGGTAATGTTTCACCTTGATCGCTTTGTTAAGATGGTGTCTGCTGGTTTTCTCTACTGTAAAATTACTATTTTTTATTTTACAATTAATATATATCTTGGGGGAGATACTTTAAGACTATGCAAATATCCTGTTTCTTCTCCAGCTTTCACCTACTAATTTCAGCATCAATAAGTAGATCTTGCCTGAAATAATTATTACCGTATGCCACTAGATTTGGGGTGATTTTTTAATGCGACAATAGATAACTGGAACAATGTGCATCAGCATTACTTTTAATGATTATACATTAATTCATTAGATGGATGTGCCATTATTTGTTTAACTAATACCCTTCTATTGAACATTTAGATTATTCCTTTAGGTTTTCAATTTTTAAAATTACACATAATGTTGCAATGACATTGTTAGTCAATTATTGCAACGATTACCTTCTGTGGTAGGCTGAAAAAAATCCACCTCAATCCCCCAAGAGATATCTATGTCCAATCTCTAGAGCCTGTGAATGTTACCTTATTTGGAAAAAGGGTCTTTGCAGATGTGATTAAGTCCTGAAATATTGAGATGGGCCCTAAATTCCATCATAGGTAGGCTTATCAGAAAGAGATGGAGGGAGAAGAGGTAGATAAGGAAGAGGAAAAGGTGCTGCAGAGACAGAGGCAGAGATTGGAGCAATGTAGCCTCAAGCCTGCTGGCAACCACCAGAAGCCAGAAGAGGGAGGAACAGAATCTCCTCTAGAACCTCTGGAGGGAATGTGGCACTGTTGACACCTTGATTCTGGATTTCTGGCCTCCAAAACTGTGAGAGAATAAAATTCTGTTGTTTGAAGCCACCAAGTTTGTGGTAATTTGTTAGGGCAGCTATAGAAAATGGGTATACTTTGGAATACATTCCTATAAGAGAAATACTTAGTCCAGGGTTGAACTTTCACAAGATTTTTATTCACATTGACTTACTGAAATCAAGTTAGATTCTTACCACATTGTATCTGAATATTGTTTTTCTATGCCAACAACAATGGATTTTGTAGTTATTTTTAAGCTTTGTTTATTTAAAGTGGAATCACAATAATTTGTATTTCTCTGATTATCAGGGAGGTTATAGATTTCTTTTGTTTAGCCAAGTTGTGAGTTACCTAGTCATGTCTTAGGCTCTTTTATAAAGTGAGGCATTCTTTATTGATTTGAAAGACATTTTTAAATATTAAGGATATTAATTCTTTGTCACAAATACCAAAATATTTTCTTTTTTTAAATTTAAATTTAATTTTTTAAATTTCTTGCTCTAGTTAGTCATTTCTTTTATGTTATCATTCATTGGTACTCTGCTTTTAAAGGCCTTTTATGTCTCAAGATTATATAAAAATATATATTTTCGTTTCATCAGTTATAATTTAATGAAAAAATTTAAATATTAACCTACATGAAATTTATTTTGGTATTAGATATGAGGTAGAGAGTTGATTTAGTTTTTTCCCCTAATTTGCTAACCAGCTATTCCAAGACCCATTATTAGATAATCCATCATTTCCCCGCTTATTTGAAGTGCTAACTTTATCATGTACGAACTGGGTTTGTTTCAAGGTTTTCTATTTTATTCCATTAAAATTTCTGTCTGTGCTGATGTTAATACCACTCTATTTTGATTATTGTGTCTTTGTAATACATTTTATTAGAGCAGTATTTTGGAATAACATGTTTTTCTCAAATCCGTTTTTTTTCTGAGTTTAGCAATGACTACATTATTTTTTAAAAAAGATAGTGCAAGAGCACCTCTAAAGCTATAGCTTATGAACTGCTTTTTAATTTATTTAAATGTCTAAAGACCAGTATATGAACGTAGCCTGTTTGGAAAAGTACAACTTACTAATATATTTCCTTCAATGTTTATCAGTAATTCTACACCTTCCTAGAAATGAGACTACACCCCTTATTCCCAAAAGCAAAATAAAACAAAACATGGACAGTGTCAGGAAAGAGATTCTGGATGTTTTAGTATCTCAGCATCTATAGTTTGGAAACCAGGAGTCAAATACTGATTTTTCTAGTGGATAGGGCTTTTCTGAAAGACCACACCTGCTTGTGGTTGACTCTGGAGCAAGCAGTGTAACACAGGCCACTCTGTAAGTGGATCTCTGGTGGCCTTTTAACATTAACCTTTTCGGTCACAGAGTTCACTACCCAGTGAACTTTTGGTCCTGGAAGGCGAGACATTTGTTTTCAGTTGCCCTTTTTTCAAAACCAAATCAAAACTATACAATATGTTTAATTTTTAAAGCTCCTGGCATGTATATTTGGCTTTAATCTACGTTCACATTGTTTTTCTGGAGTCACGTGACTGTTGCAGGTCCTTTAGACACTTTCCATAATGTTAGATTAGTCCTGATGTTCTAACATGGAAATTAAGTGGACTTAATGATATGAAAGCTGGAGCTGCAAGGGGCTTGAAAGCTGTTAGGAGAATCATTGTTTTAAACATGATGACATTATTAAAGCTTCAGTTTTTAGATTCTGACTTCTTAGTTATTATGTATTGGCAGTGTGTACAAAGCAGGTAAGATGCAAAAGTAGGGTCAATGTTAAAGGAAAAGGGAATACAAGATACTGTTAGGTGAACCAGATGTCTGTTTCCCTTCACTCTTGCTACTGACTGTCTTAATTAGTTCACACTTGACCGGTTCACCAAAATAAAGAGGTAACATTATTGTATTACTGGCTTCTTCAGATTTAATTAGAATCTCTTTTTGATGATTGTTCTTTTACAGAAAAGCCAAATTCCTTAATGAAATTTCCTGCTTGCTGTTTACTTCATAGACCTATGTTTTGGAGTCACTTATTGCCACACATGTCTGGTTTTTTTTTTTAATCTTAGAAAAGTAGTTAGCATTTTACTTTAGGCTGCATTATTAACCTAATTACATTAATTTTTTTTGGACTACATAACTATTACCTTATTCTAAAAGAGGAAACTTTGGGAATAATCAGCTTAAATTTGTTGTTACTAGCAGAATATTTTCACTGCAAGTATGAAAGAAATAATTAGAAACACAAGAGTCCAGTTTGACCTCATGCCACGGATTTTTTGAAAGTCTCATATTCCTGCTATTTCAGCATAGGCACTATCATAAGGTGGTATGAAACTACTTACATCTGTTCTACACTGAGATGAATTTCCCATTACTCATTGGATCCCAGCTACTGTTTTAATGAGAAATGTATAAAAATTTAAAAATACTTTTAATCAATCATATATAGTCGTAAATTTCTAAATAAAATATTTTAGAAATGTTATTAGGAAAACAGGAAAATTTTACCTTTTTTCCCTCTAGGATAATTTTTTGTTACCAGCACAGTTTAAGGCACTTGTAAATTGCCAGTAGGTGGCAGCATCTAGTTACAGTAAGTACTTTAAAAAGCCTTAAAACACTTTTAAAATTTTGAAGCTCCTGGATTATATTTTGGCTTAAACCTGTAGAGCTCACATTGTATTTCTAGAGTCACGTGACTGCTGTAGGCCCTGTAGACAATTCCTGTAATGTTAGATTAGTCCTGATACTCTAACATGGAAATTAAGTGGACTTAATGATATGAAAGCTGGAGCTGCAAGGGACTTGAAAGCTATGTTCAGAGAGAATCATTTTAAGCATGACCACATTATTAAAGCCAGACCTATTTCAGCGTATCTATCAACATACCCACACATACTTTCTTTCTTTTCATTTATTCTCTTTAAACAAAGGGAGAAATTCTTAGGATGGGTATTTTTCTTTTCTAGTCAGTTTTTCTTATCCTCTTATTTAAGAGTTAGCTTCAGGTTGGGTGTGGTGGTTCATGCGTGTAATCCTAGTGCTTTCAGAAGTGGAGTCAGGAGGATTGCCTGAAGCCAGGAGTTTGAGACCAGCCTGGGCAACATAGCGAGACCTTGTCTGTACAAAATATTTAAAAATTAGCTAAGCATCAGGAGGCTGAGGTGGGAGGATTGCTTGAGCCCAGGAGTTTGAGACTGCAGTCATGCCATTGCTCTGCAGCATTTGTGACTGTGTGAAACCCTATCTCCACAAACAAACAAACAAACAAACAAACAAATAATTAACTTTAAGGACTTTGGGCTGATGGCTGAATGACAATTTCCAACCTGTTTTCAGCTTCCAAAACACTAAAACCATCCCAGTTCGCTTGTAACATCACAAATAAGCAACAGCGAATAAATGAAAAAAAAAAAAACTGTGTTTGGATAGTGCATTTACTTTTATTTATAGGTCCTAAACACAAAAGAGGCCTTGACTCCAAGAGAAAGTTGAAAACAACATTAAATTGATTTATATCACATTTGAACCTTATAATCCAGACATATTAACCTCAACTTTACTGCGATTTTGAAGTAAACAATATTGTACTTGCTAGAGATCTCTGAAATATTTTAAGTCTGTCCCATCCCATTACTGAGGGATCACTTTTGGGTTTTCTTAGAGGCATGTTGCAAAAATCAAAACTCTTTACATTGCCAGGAGTTTTCCTGTAGTTTCTATCATTTATCTAATGAATACAGGTAGAATTCAATATTCTTTGAGACAAATGCGTCTAGTGACAGGNCATGTTGCAAAATCAAAACTCTTTACATTGCCAGGAGTTTTCCTGTAGTTTCTATCATTTATCTAATGAATACAGGTAGAATTCAATATTCTTTGAGACAAATGCGTCTAGTGACAGGATTGCTTATTGTCTACTTTTGATAGAGCTTATTCTTTTTGTCTTTGTCACATTTCTCTCTCGTGTTTCTAGCTCCAAATATATACATGCATATAAACACAAAACATCAACATCATAACCAATTAGGCTTTTTAAAATTTGAGAATACTTCTTTCTAGGTGCCTTTTCTATAGGATTCATATATGTGGTACTTCTGCTTTTGGATGCTTGGTTAAATGCTCAAAGAAAATTTGGTAGTCTCTTTCTACTCTGATATGCAGGGGATAGAGGGAGGAAATCACATAACTGCTGACTGAAACAGGTAAGGATTTTGGTTTTTAGTTTCGTTGGAGTCTCAGCATTGCTTAGCAATCTCTTTTGCATTCTCCAAAATGGTGATTCCAAACTGTTACTAACTGCTTCGTCTCCCATCTTCTGCGAGACCTTCCTTCACTGTGTTGTTTGGTCTTCCTTTCCAGAGAAAATGAATCTACAGGGTAGGAATTCCTTCAGATTCTTTCCTTCTGTTTCTAAGCTTCATCCTGACTATGCTCATCCATCTCCTGCCTCTTCCCTCTAAGTTTAGATGAAGGGAAGGTACTCTTACTCTCTGAGGCCAAAATCAGTAACATCCCTTTCACTGGCTGTTGGTTTGTCAGCCATTCCATTTTTCATCTGGAGCTTCTTTAGAGTAAGGTTTAAAAAAATGAGGAAAAAGGCTTCAATCTCTCTGGCTCTTTTCCTTCAACTTACCATGTTTAACTCTTCTAGTCCTAAAACAGAATTGAAAAGCCATTGAACCAGTGAATAACCAGCAAAACATACAAATAAGCCTTTTTCCTCATTTTTTTTTTAAAACTTACTCTAAAATAGACACCACTCAGTTTCCCTCTTCTCCTTAAAGGTCAGACTTCTTGAGAGGATAGTCCACATCACCTGGTGCTACCTGGTCAACTTCCATTTACTTCCTAACTTTTCCATGTCTGTATTTTCTACTGTCACACTATGGAAGCTGCTTCATCAGTGGTCCTCCTAAATTCAAAATCTAATGGCATACCTCCAGTTTTGATTGTACTTGACATCTCTGTAGAATCTGACACAATGACCTTTCATAGCATAGTACATTTTTTACTGGATTTATTATTCCCTGCTGGTTTTCTTCTTTTTCTTTCCTTCTTCCTCCCTATTGTTGAAACCTATTCCTTCTTTTATATGTTTTCTCTGCTTTGGTTAATGGTTTCATCACCCACCTAGTCTTCTAAATTGGAAACTCAAGAGCCAGCCTGAGTTCCTCCCTCATTGTTCCTTTACACTGCTTCCTTGAGTTCCCCAAATGAGTACTTTTTCTGCGCTATCTGTATCTGACTTGGTTTTTTTTTAACCCCCATTATTAAATGGTTTGATCTCAGCATTTCTCTATCAGACTATTTAAACAGCTTTCAGTCTTGCCTCCATGGTGCCATTATTTTCCTGCAAGATCATTGTACTGGTTATCTAGTGCTGTGTAACAAATTACCCCTAAAACATGGCAACCTAAGCCAACAAACATTTATAATCTCACAGTTTCTGTGGGCCAGGAATCTGGGAGCACCTTAGCTGGGTGGTTCTGACTCAGGATCCCTAGTGTCAAATGGTTGCCCGGGCTACAGCCATTTGAAAGCTTTACTGGAATTGGAGAATTGGCTTCCAAGCTCACTCACATGGTTGTTTGCAGACCTCAGTTTCTTGCTAGTTGTGGGCTGGAGACCTTAGTTTCTTACTACACGAACCCTTCCATAGGATGCGTGCGTATCCTTACAACATGGTAGCTGACTTCTAGAGCATGTAGTAAGTGCTCAACAAATTGAGTTATTATTAGTATTCCTGTGATTACTAGACATTACTGCATCAACAGGAACACGGTATGTGTCTCTTATATTATCGTTTATATGTCAAGGAATTTCTGCAGGTTTCATACATCTATTGGCTATGCCTAGGTCTTATATATCTTTTTATTATTACCCTGATTAGTGTTTAGCCCATCATATTTATAAAGGGTTATTAATGACATAGTGACTTTTTACACATTTATAATTTGTTTTCTAGTTGTACATTTAACTAAATTATATTATTGATTCTAATTATTTTTACTTGTTTACCTTGTTTTAGTTTGTGAACATATCATCAGGAAATAATGTTAATTTTGTGTCCTTTTAACAGTGATTCCTATGCTGAGAACTATAAGAACTAAGTGTTGAAATTTATTGAATGCATTTCAATATGTATTTAAATTATCATAAATTTTTATTTCATGACCAACATATTTCATGTTTTAAAATTAATAGCTTTAAATACTAAATGAGTCTTTTATTCCTGCACCAACCCTTCTTAGTTATGGAAGATTATCATTTTAATTTAGTACCAGATTTAAATGGATGAATTTATTCAGATTTTTTGCATCTATATTTATAAGCAAGGTTAGTTGTATTTGCGTGTGCACACACAGATGTGTGAAATGTTTGTTATGGTATGGGGGTATAGTTGGGGGTGGAGAGTAGATGTATGTATGTTTGCTTTGTCAGGCTGTGTGAACTTCATAAAATGAATGGGGGTGGCTGCTCATTTATTTCTATGATTTGAAACAGTTTATATAACGCAGGGATTATCTGTTCCCTTAAAATTTGAAAGATTTCACTGGAAAAACCATCTGGTTCAGATAATTTCTTGGAGGCAATTCTCTGACTCTTTTCTCAGCTGCCTTCATATTTACTGTTCTATTTCAGGTTACTAGCTATTCTGGAGTCAATTTTGGCAATGCATCCATGTCACTAAGATTTTAAAGTATCCACTTCACGAAGATTTAAAAATTTACTAATATACAATCTCAGATAGTATTTTAAATAATAATTCTTTTCATATTGTTTGTACCTTCTCTTTATCTCTAATTTTGTTCATGTTTTCCTCAATCTTTTAATCTGGAAGTTTTTTCTAAACTTTTATTTGGGCACAGTTTTACATTCACAGAAAAATTATGAATATGGTGCAGAGATTTCCCCTATACCCACCCCCAGTTTCCCTTATTATGAACATCTTGCATTTGTGTGGTTCATTTGTTTCAATTAGTGAACCAATTTTGGTACATTCACATTTCCTTAACTTTTACTTAATGTCCATTTTTTGTTCTAGAATCCCATCCAGGATGCCACATTCTATTTAGCCCTCATGCCTCCTCAATTTACTGTTGGCTGTGACACTTTCTCAGATTTTTCTTATTTTTGATGACCTTGACAGTTTTAGTAGTACTGGTCAGGTATTTTGTAGAATGTCCAGCAGTTGGAGTTTACCTCATGCTTTCCTCATGATTAGACTTGAGAGTGTGTGTTTTGGGGAGGAAAACCATGGAGTTACAGGGTCATTTTCATTACATCATATTATTAACATAACATTGCTATTCATGTTAACCCTGATCACCTGGCTGAGGAAATATTTGTAAGATTTTTCCACTGTAAAGTTACTGTATTTCCCCCTCCTTTTCCACACTGTACTCTTTGGAAAGAAATTGCTATTTGCAGCCCCTGCTTAAGGAGTGCTGCTGGGAAAACTGGCTAGCTATAGGAAGAGGGATAAAACTGGACCTCTACCTCTTACCATGTACAGAAATCAACTGAAGATGGATTAAAGATTTAAATGTAAGACCCCAAACTATAAAAATTCTGGAAGAAAACCTAGGAAATACTCTTCTGGATATTGGCCTAGGCAAAGATTTTATGACTGCATTCTCAAAAGCAATTGCAACAAAAACAAAAATTGACAATTGGAACCTAGTTAAACTAACTTCTGTGCGGCAAAAGAAAATATCGATACAATAAACAGACAACCTATAAAATGGGAGAAGGTATTTGCAAACTATGCCTCCAACCAAGGACTATTATGCAAAATCTATAAGGAATTGAACAAACAAAAACCAAATAACCCCATTAAAAAGTGGGCAAAGGACATGGAGAGACACCTCAAAAGAATACAAGTGTATGAAAAAAGGCTTAACATCACTAATCATCAGAGAATTGCAAAGCGAAACCACAATGAGATACCATCTCACACAAGTCAGAATGACTATTATTAAAAAGTCAAAAAATAACAGGCATTGGTGAGGCTGCAGAGTAAAGGAAATGTTTATACACTGCTGGTGGAAATGCAAATTAGTTCAGCCATTGTGGAAAGCAGTTTGGAGATTTCTCCAATAACTAAAAATATAACTACCATTCAACCCAGCAATTCCATTCCTGGGTATATACCCAAAGGGAAATAAATTGTTCTACCAATAAGACACCTGCACACATATGTTCATCACAGCACTATTCATAATAGCAAAGATGTGGAACCAACCTAGATGCCCATGAATGGTGGATTTGATAAAGAAAATATGGTTTATATATACCACGGAATACTATGCAGCCATAAAAAAGAACAAAATCATGTCATTTGTGGCAACATGGATGCAGCTGGAGGCCATTATCCTAAGTGAATTAACACAGAAACAAAACTAAACATTGCATGTTCTCACTTACAAGTGGGAGCTAAACCCTGGGTACACATGGACGTAAACATGGGAACAATAGATGCCAGGGACTCCATAAGGAGGGAGGGAGAGATGGGGCAAGGGTTGAAAAACTTTCTGTTGAGTACTATGTTTACTATCTGGGTGATGGGATCAATAAAACACAAACCTCAGCGTCATGCAGTATACCCTTGTAACAAGCCTGTAGTGTACCCCCCAAATCTAAAATAAAAATAAAAAAAAATGATGAAAGCATCATTGGTATGAATTTGTTTCTGAACATAGCTTTATCTCTATAGCATACTCCTGTATGTGGTGTCATTGTTTTCATTATTTTCCACAAGATGTTACTGTTTTTATTTCCTCATTGATCTAATAGTTACTTAGAAAATGATGATGCCTTTCTTTTCTTCTCCAGAATTTTGCATAAGTCCTATATTTTAAAATGAATATAGAGTCTCATAATATTGTCATGGTTTTGATTTTTTAAAAATAAATTTTATTGTGTATATTGAAGGTATACAACATATGAGATACATATATGTATATCTATAAATATATATAGTAAAATGGTTACTATAGTGAAACAAATTAACCTATCAGTCACCTCACATAGTTACCCATTTCCTTTCCTCAACCCCCCATCATGGGAAGAGCAGCTGTAATCTACTCATTTAGCAAAAATCCAGAATGTAATGCACTATTATCAATTATAGTCCTTGAGCTGTACGTTAGATCTTTAGACTTGTTAGTCCTGCATATCTGCTACTTTTTATCCTTTGACCTACATTTTCCCATTTCCTCCCAGTGTTCCCTCCCCAGGTAAACATTGTTTTATTCCCTTTCTCTGTATATTTGACTTTTTCCTTTTTTTTGAATTCCACATATAAGTGAGATCATGCAGTATTTTTTTGTGTGTGTGTGTGTCTGCCTTATTTCATGTAGTATTATGTCCTACAGGTCTACCCATGTTGTGGCAAATGGCAGGTTCTCCTTTTTTAAGGCTGAGTAATATTCCTTTGTGTGTGTGTGTGTGTGTGTGTGTGTGTGTGTGTTTGTGTGTGTGTGTGTGTATGTATTATAGTTGCTTTATCCATTCATCTGCCAATGGCCACCTGGTTTGTTTCCATATCTTGGCTATTGTGAATGATGGTGCAATAAACATGGGCGTGCAGATGTCTTTATGAGGTGGTGATTTCATTTTCTTTGGGTATATACCCAGAAGAGGAATTGCTGGGTCATATGGTAATTCTTTCTATTTTTAATTTCTTTAGAAATCTTCATACTGTTTTCCATAATGGCTCCACCAATCTATATTCCCTCAAACAGTATACAAGGGTTCCCTCTTCTCCACACCCTCACCAATAATTTGTTATCTCCTATCTTTTTGATAATAGCTTTCCTAACAAGATGTTATCTCACAGTAGTGTTGATTTACGTTTCCCTGATGATTAGTGATGTTGAGCACCTTTTCATATTGTTGGTCATTTTTATGTTTTCTTTGAAAAAGTGTCTATTCACTTTGCCCATTTTTAATCAGGCTATGTTTTCTTGCTATTGAGTTGTATGAGTTCTTTATAAATTTTGAATATTGACACCTTATCAGATATGTGATTTGCAAATGTTTTTCCCAATCTGTAGGTTTTTTTCTTTTATTGATTGTTTCCTTTGCTATGCAGAACCTTCTTAGTTAGATGTAGTCCCATTTATTTATTTTTGCTTTTTTATTCTGAACTTTTGGTGTGATACCCAAGAATCATTGCCCAGGGCTATATTAAGGCACTTTCCTTCTATGATTTCCTCTAGGATGTTTATAGTTTCAGATTTTATGCTTAGATCTTTTATTCATTTTGAGTTAATTTTTGTGTATGGTGTAAGATAAGGGTCCAATTTCATTCTTTTGGATGTGGAATTCCAGTTTTCCCAGCACCCATTTATTGAAGAGACTACCCTTTCCCCATTGCGTTTTCTTGGGCCCTTGTTAAAACTTAATTGACTGTATGTGTTTGGATTTATTTCTGGGATTCGTATTCTGTTCTGCTGGTCTATGTGTCTGTTTTTATGCCAGTATTACACTGTTTTGATTACATTGCTAATACCAATTTGATTACCTTTCTGTGTGATGCCTTCAACTTTAGTTTTTCTTTTTCAGAATTGCTTTGGCCATTTGGGGTCTTTTGTGGTTCCATATGAAGTTTAGGATTTCTATTTCTGTGAAAAATATTGTTGAGATTTTGACGGGAGTTGCTTTGGGTAGTGTGGACTTTATCACAATGTTAAATTTTTTGATCCATTAGCATGGAATATTCTTCCATTTATTTGTGTCCTCTTGAATCTCTTTCACCAATGTTTTATAGTTTTTAGTGTCCAGGTCTTTTACCTCCTTGGTTTAATTTATTCCTAAGTACTTCATTTAATTTTTTGATGCTATCATAAATGAGATTGTTTTCTTGACATTTTTAGGCTAGGTCGTTTGTGTATAGAAATGCCATGGATTTTTATATGTTGATTTTGTACTCTACAACTTTTCTGAATTTATTTATTACTTCTAATAGGTTTTTTTTTTTTTGGTGGAATCTTTGAGGTTTTCTACATACAAAATCATGTCATCTGCAAGTAGAGATAATTTTACTTCTTCCTTTCTGATTTGGATGCTTATTATTTCTTTTTCTTGTCAGATTGCTCTTGCTGGTGCTTCCAGTACTATGCTGAATAGAAGTGGTGAGAGTGGGCATCCCTACCTTATACTAGATCTTAGAGGAAAAGCTTTCCGTTTTTCCCCATTGATTATGATGTTAACTGTGAACTTTTTATAAATGGCCTTTATTATGTTGAGGAAATTTTCTCCTATACCTAAACTCTTGAGAGTTTTTATCAAGAAAGGATGCTGAACTTTGTCAAATGCTTTTTCTGCATCAATTGAAATGATCATGTGGTTTTTGTCTTTCAGTCTGTTAATGTTATTTATGTATCACATTGATTGATTTACATATGTTAAACCACCCTTACCTGCCAGGAATAAGTCCCACTTGATCATGGTGTGTAGTCTTTTTGATATATTGTGGAATTTGGTTTGGTAACATTTTATTGAGGATTTTTACATCAGTGTTCATCAGGGATTCCTGGCCTGTAATTTTCTTTTTTGTGTAGTCTTCGTGTGGATTAGGTATCAAGGTGATACTGGCCTCATGAAATATGTTAGAAAGTATCCCCTCTAGCCGTTTTTTTTTTTTTGGAAGAGTTTAAGAAGTATTGGTATTAATTCTTCTTTGAGAGTTTGGTGGAATTCAGCCATGAAACCATCTGGTCCTGGGGTTTTCTTTGCGGGGAGGTTTTTAATTACTACTTCAATCTCTGTGTTTATTGTAGATCTGTTCAGGCTTTCTGTTTCTTCCTGATTCAATATTGGTAGTTTATATTTTTCTAGGAATTTATCCATTTTCTGTAGGTTATCAAATTTGTTGACACATAATTATTCATAATAGTCCCTTTTGATACTTTTTATTTCTTAGGTATCTGTTGTAATTTCTTTGTTTTCATTTCTGATTTTAGATATTTGAGTCTTCTGTTTTTTCTCAGTCTAACTTTTGTTGATTTTGTTTGATTTTTCTAAAAAATAACTCTTAGCTTTATTGATTTCCCCTTCCTGGTGGCTTTTCTATCCTCTATTTGATTTATTTCTGTTCTGATCTTTATTGTTTTCTTCCTTGTGCTAACTTTGGGTTTAGTTTGTTATTTTTCCAGTTCCTTGAAGCATAATGTCAGGCTACTTATTTGAGATCTTTCTTCTTTTATAATGTAGGCATTTATTGCTATAACTTCCCTGTTAGAACTGTTTTTGGATATTTTGAATTTGTTGAAATCTTTATAGTCTAGTAGAGACGTTCTCATTGTAGGAGACATTTGGATGTGTGCATTTTTGGCTGTCGTAAGGATGTGCTGCAGGGGAGAATGAGGGAACTACTGGAATTTATGCCACTATGCCAGGGGCCAAGTTTGCTAAAGGTCGGGACTTGCATAAGGGAACTCCACACAAAGAATTGTTTTGCCTGTAATATGATTAATTCCGCCAGTGAAAATTCACCTAATATATGATTAACTTTTGTAAGTGTTCCATGGGCACTTGAAAAGAAGGACTGTTTCTCTCTGTGTAGAACAAATTCTGAAATATGCAAAATGTTGCCGGGCGCGGTGGCTCAAGCCTGTAATCCCAGCACTTTGGGAGGCCGAGACGGGTGGATCATGAGGTCAGGAGATCGAGACCATCCTGGCCAACACGGTGAAACCCCGTCTCTACTAAAAAATACAAAAAACTAGCCTGGCGAGGTGGCGGGCACCTGTAGTCCCAGCTACTCGGGAGGCTGAGGCAGGAGAATGGCGTAAACCCGGGAGGCGGAGCTTGCAGTGAGCTGAGATCCGGCCACTGCACTCCAGCCCGGGCGACAGAGCGAGACTCCGTCTCAAAAAAAAAAAAAAAAAAAAAAAGAAGTCTGCAAAATGTCCATATTACTTGTCTACTTGATTTGCATTCATCTTAGAGAGTTCTGTTAAGGTCTTTCAATATAATTGTGCTTTTACTAGTTTCTGAAAACTGATTGGACTCCTTCAATACAGTAGAAAATGCGTATTATTTGTGAAACCAAAAAAGACGACCTTGAAGAAAGAGTATACTAACATGAAATGACAAGAGGATGATTTAAAAAAGAAGCTAAGATGAGAAAGGATTACAAGGAAAAATAGGAAAAATGTACCTATCAGAGTAACGAGCACAATTAAGACTGCAGGAGAATCAAGGCACTGAAGGATGCTCCACAGCATGAAGGGATAAGTAGTTGAGGAAATGATGAGGTAAATAATAAGTGTGTAGATAGGGAATAGGAATTCCAACTAAATATTACAGAAATTTCTGAGAAAGTAAACCAGTATAACTTCTACAGAAACAATGATCAAAGAAAACTTGTGATTTAAAAAATATTATGTATGTGATTTAAAAAATATTATGTATGTGCTATTAATGATAAAAGGCCAATACCCATATATACACAAGTAAGAATTCTGAACCGTGGGAAGGCCCTAAGAAATCTTACAAGCATCCAGGCCCAAATTAGAATAATCTTATTTTGCCTATAAAAATGGAAGCTGAATTCAGATTTCTTTCTTTCAATAAAGGAAAAATATAGTAACTAGGGATTACATATTGCTTCTGTTATTGGGGCATGAAGACAGCAGAAAGACATTCTTAGATATGGTAGAGTGGATAATTCACTGTTAATATTGTCTTTGGAATAAATGTACTTGAAAACATACTCTAGGCAACCAGCAAATGAGTCACAATGTACAATCCAGGATTAGAGAAGTTGCTATATAAAGGAATTACCTGTGAGCATTATAACCAGCCAAATACAGAGGTAAACAGAAAGAAATGTATGTTTAAAAATCCAAGAATTACTCTGCACTAGAAGATAAGAATAACAATAGGTAGGCCTAAAAGTTCAGATTATATTAACAGAGGCTGAAAGGTGGGAGAAAAAGGTGAGGGTAAGTAAAGCAATTCTGAATTCCTTGTGTTACTTTAGAGGAGGGGCAGAAAACCATTTTTTTGTTCTTGACTTCCTTAATATAGAAAAAATATGTTTATATAACTTAGACTTCAAATTAAAGTGCAAACTTTCCAAATTGTTGTATAGTTAGGATTATGGTTTATAAAAGAGAAAGGAAAAATAAAAGACAAGAAAATGAGCATTAAAAGAAAGGAAGAAAGGGAGGGAGGGAGGAAAGAGGAAGGAAGAAAGCAAGAATGGGATGGAAGGAGGGAAGGAGGGAAGCCCAAACAGGAAAACCATTAGGATCTAACAGGAAAATCACTAATATGTCTAGTGATGTACATGTTAGATGAGGCAATGAGTGTACTCTTTTAAACTAGCCTATTAAAAGATACACTCTCACATTGGTTTTCTTACAATCCCTCATTTCACTCAGTTCTCCCCTCCTTCCCCCTTTATTATTGTAATCCCATCTTCTTGCCTTTTTGCATTCATCAGTTCTTTCCTGTGACTTACTCCTCTAATTTCACAGATGTCATGTATTTTGACATATTGAGGATGCCAAAATGTTTTTAGAAATTGTATGATTTGTGTAAGTATTTTCAAAATGTCTGCTGTCCCATTGATTACCAGGCTGCTGTTTCATTTGTTTTTCATGTTTTCCTTCTGTGTCTTCTCCTCCTCCAATGAGGTAAAATTCATCCACACCTGCCATTTGCCAACAGAGCAGAAAGGCACATCTGCCTTGAGTCTGCTCATGGTCCATCTGGATGCTGGTAAAATTGTGATTTTAAATCTCTGGTTGCAGCTTAGGTTGCTGTGCCCAGCTGCCATTTCAGTTTTGAGTGTCTAGCTGACATTCACTACTGAGGCTCTGCCATACTGGTTCGGATTTGATACCTATAACTGATGTAGTTCTGGGGACAAGCCTTTCAGGGCTCTTAGCATCACATCTCTGCCTCCACTGTGAGGATTTGCTTGCAGGAGTACATCTTTATTGCTCATTTCTGCCTCCTTTCTGTGCAGTTTTCTAAGAGTTGCAGCCCCTGAATAGATGCAGAAAGAAGTGTGATGGCAGTTGAGTAACAGCATTTGAACTGCCTCGAGAAACAGTGTTGTTGCGCAAGGAGATGGGGACTCTGGTTTCTGGGTGATTTTTTCCTTTTATCTCTGAGTCAAGGGGCTGCCTTCCATCTAGATCTAAGTCTGTCCCTGCGCTGTTTCAGTAGGCAAAGCTTGGCATGGCCGCTGATAACAGTAGGTCCTCGAATGACATCGTTTCATTCAACATCGTGTTTTTTTTATTTTTAATTGTTTTAATTTTTATTTTTAGAGACAGGATCTCATTTTGTTGCCCAGGCTGGAGTGCAGTGGCATGATCACTGCTCACTGCCACCTTGAATTCCTGGGCTCAAGGGATCCTCCTCAGTTACTCAGCCTCCTGAGTAACTGAGACTACAGGTGCACGCCACCATACCCGGCTAATGTTTAAATTGTCTGTAGAGATGGGGTCTTGCCATCTTGCCCAGGCTGGTCTTAAACTCCTGGGCTCAAGAGATTCCTCTCGGCCTCCCAAAGTGCCGGGATTACAAGTGTGAGCCACCATGCCGGGTTCAATGTCATTTTATTATAACATTGATGAGAAAAAAGAAAAAGGATTCCCAGCTAGGGCCACTGTCTGTGTGGAGTTTGTCTTCCCCCTGTCTGCATGGGTTTTCTGCAGACACTCCGGTTTCCTCTCCATCTCAAAGATATGCATGTTAGGTTATCTACGTGGTTCCACCGTGAGTGAGTGTGGGTGTGTCTGAGTGCACTTTGCCATGGCATCCTGTCCAGGGTGTGCTCCTGCCTGGAACTCTGAGCTGCCAAGGTAGACTCTGGCCACCCGAGACTCTGAATTGGAATAAGCTGGGACATAATTACCGTATTTATTTTTATTAATTTTTCTTAAATATACTTATAGCCCACATTTATGTCAGTGTTTAATATTAGAAGTGTTTTGGTCTTTATTTAGAAGTTTAATCATGTTTTTGTCACCAGAAATATGCCATAGAAACTTAATTCTTATTTATATTAATAAAACTGTGGTAAAATTGGTTTTGTTATATGTCGTTTTGCTTAAAGTCGCAGTTTCCAAGAATCTATAGATGACGTTAAGAGAGGATTTACTATACTTGTGTAGGGCATCTAAAAATTCTACAGCATAGTTCAGTATTCAGAAATGAGGCTCTTTTTCCCTTTCTGTTTCTCCCTGCCTTTTCTCAGGGTAGTGTCTGGGTTTGGGAGGACGCTTGTGTAGCATCATGGCCTGGGGGTGGCGGGTTGGGGGTGGCGCGTGCATCTGGTCCTTGCTGTTCTCTCAGAGGCATCCTGTCCTGTTTGGTCTGTGGATATGGGAAGCCAGCTGGGGCATCTGCTGACTTGTAGCTGGTCCCGTTTAGCCTTTGCCATCTGCCAGCAGATGCTGATGTTCTGTGTGGTCCCTGCCACATCCTCTCTGGTGGGAGGCTGTATGCCAGCCCCTTATCACGACCCCAGTCGTCTTCACAGGGGCATGTGAGAGCTTCTGGTCTCCTTCAAGCCACAGGCCAGCCAACCATGGGGAACTGTGTGTGGTTGTGTGTGTGTGTGTGTGTGTGTGTGTGTCTGTGACTGGGGGACAGGGGAGAGAGAGACAGATTACTTCAGCCCCTGTCTCCCTGTAAGCATGCCACACTGCCTTTGCTTCTCTGCAGCTGTCATGGGTGGATGGAGAGCACTGTGTTCCTGTGTGCGGGGTCTCCCTTCAGTTCCAGGTGTACAGTGAGGCAGAGCTCACTCTGCTCTGGGTTTCTCCATCCTCTTCAGGTTCTCTATGCACCTCCAGGATTTCACCTCCAGGGGCTGTGCCGGGGAGCAGCTTAATACCTGTATCACTTGTGTCTGCTCTAAACTCATCCCCTCTGCTGGTCTTCTAGGTCCTCTAGATCCTTATTTGGGATGGGTTTTAATTTCTTCCATGGGTGGCAGTAAGCAATTTAAACCACATCCTGCAGTCGTCCTCTTTCAGGACTCACATGAAAAACTGTGCTCAATCATCAAAGTTTTGGCTCATGATCTCTAAAGGGAGATTTTTTTTTTCCTTCTCACATGAATGTTTGTAGTGAAGAGAGGAATTTAAAAAATTTTCTTATTAACTTTTAATTTGGATGTAACTTCAGATTAGAAGTCAGAGGAAAAGTTCAAAGGATTCTCAAATACTCTTTATCCAGAGTCTCCAAATGTTGAAATTTTATCACATTCTCTTTTCTCTCTCCCTCTCCACACAAGGACACACATATACACACATACATGCACGATTATACATATAAATCAGGAAATGATTATTATGCAATCATCAATAGGCTTTATTGAGATTTTGCCAGTTGTCCCACTAATATCCTTTATAGCAGAAGAAAAACCTCAGACTGGCTTACATTCCCGTCATACCTTTTAGTCTCTGTGTTTTATGACGTAGGCATTTTTGAAGATAGTAGGCCTATTATTTTGTACCATGTCCTCTAGTTTGGGTTGGTTGGTGTCTGCTCAGTTAGGTTCAGGTTATGTGTTTTTGGCAGGAATCCCACAGGAGTGATAGTGTCCTTCTCAATGGATCAGATCAGGAAATGCATGATGGTGCTTGTCCCGATACTCACAATGTTAACTTTAGATGAAAATGGTGTCTACCAGGTTTCTCCATGGTAAAGTTACTATTTTTCCTTTGGTAATTAATAAATTATCTTGTGGGGAGATAGATGCTTTGAGGCTGTTATCCTATTATTCCTCAAACTGTCACCCACTAGTTTTATCGTTCATTGACGATACTTACCTGAGTCAATTATTATGATGGCTACTAAATGGTTAATTCCATAATTTCTTCTACATTATTTTTGAGAAAGAAGGAAGAACTTTCTAAAGGGCAACTTTTGGAATTCAGAATTTTTTTTTTTCCTTAAGGGTTAAGCTCTCGCAACTGAATGCCCAACTTTTAAAACTGTTGTCTTTTAAACTCAAAGCTGATCGATGGCACCTTTGTTGTAGGTAGTACCCACCTCTGTCTGAGGCAGTGAGTACCACTGGGATGATAGGCAAAGAGCCACAGGGTCACAAGAGTAATTTCACCTTCTTCTTACCACCTGTGTGACACTGGCCTCAGATAGTCGCTGATCACCTGCGAGGGTTTGCAGTATTGTAAATTTTCATATTTTTATGTCTTTACAGATGTTTTAGTATAAAATTGAGTGAAACAGTTATCCTAAAGGAATATGGGATAGAAAATAAATATATTACCACTTCAGGACTATGATGTAAATGTAACTTAAACTGATAATAAAATGTTGCCAAATTACTGACTTGCTGAGCCTACTTGTAATGAATATTCAAGATCTCTTAATAATAGTGGTTGCACCAAAAAAATGAAGGTTCAAAACAATTTTAAACCTTTTGTTTTCTAAGTGGTTGACCTCTCTCTCCCCAGGCTTACACCACAAATGTGCTTGATTAACTCATCAAAGATTGTACAAAGACTAACAGGGTAATGTCAACCCCAGTTCATAAATCGTTATTATGAATTCCAAATTAGGGAATTGGAGTTGATGAATTAGTGTTTATAGCAGAAATTTTGTGTTTTGAATTTGGTGGTTGTGTGTTGAGGGTAAATGTATCTTCTGCCTGCTTCCTTTGTCTGTATCAGCTCATAGAGAGTGTCTGAACTTGGTTCACTTTCCGGGAGAGGTGGTGGATCCTGTAATATCCTCAATACGTCCCATGTTTTCTGAGGCAGAACCATTTCTGTGCCACAACCTGGCAGATTCTCTCACATTAGGGTATAGAGACACACTTATAATAAAATGTTTATGTTAGCAGCATCTTGGAAATATACAGTGTCCAAATCAGCTAGTAGGAGATCATAAAATAAACTACATTGAAACAAAGAAGTTGAAAAACACAATGTCCTATTTTCTTTGTGGAGGTGCCAAGAAAATACATTAGAAAAGAAGAAAGTTAATTGCTAAGAGTCTCCCAAGTTATCTCTCACATGCTTTCATCTTAATGACTGATCACATATTTGAAGTCTCCACCTTGAGGACCTAAAGAAAATCACAATTATATTTACTCAGTGTGCATATTCTCTGTATTATGAACATCAAGATTTGGGTGCATTGTCTCTGGAGAGTTAATGTGATATTTTAGCACACTGTTACCCATATTTTTGTGCTTAAGTTCTAGGGAAATGCTGTTTAACTATCTTAGCTTCTATAGTTTGTTTCATTGGCTCCTGTGTACAAAGATGATTGTTATTTCTACTTGGAGGTGACATTGACATTGTCTTAAGAAATTTGTATGTCTGGGGGGGATTGAGGAACACTGGAGAGAATATTAAATGTTATCTTTTAAAAACAACTTTGTAGACAATTTCTTAATTTAGTTTGTGAGCACTGATTTTTTAAATCAGCAGGTCCTTTTCATGAGAATCAAGACACCTTTGCCTCCGTGTTTCATACTCAGATCCCTCCAGAAGAATATGAAAAGCAGATGCAGAAACTCAGTAAAGGTATGTTTTAATTTGTGTGATTATACATATTTTCACAAGGGAATACTAGCTGTATACAGAAATATTCATAAATGAAATCAGTTCATGTAATTTAATCCAAAGGTAAGTGGAAGCAAGTAGGGTTCAGGATGACACAAGACTGGTCATTGTTGCAGCTAATTGTTGAGAATCTGTTGTAGCATGTTCTACTTTGGATGCTTGACATTTTGTATAATATTAAAGAGTTTTTTAAAAAGCTGGCTGCAAGTAATGAAAACCTGGCTTAAGCAGAAACAAATCTGTGAAAAGGATTTTGGTGGGAGGCAGCTTTCTTTGGTTCCCAAGAGCATATGCTGTGGTTAGTCATTCAGAGGTTGGCTCAATTCTGCAATCCTAGAGAAGAGCCTGAGTGATCCAGCTGGGTCAGGGGCCTACCCCTGGCTCAACCAACTTGTCCAACCCAGCGAGGTTTGGGGTCTGTAGGAACATGGCAGCTATATCACTGCCAGACTGGAGAGGAGAAGAGGACATGTACAGTGAAGACAGTTCTGGCCAGATAACCCAATGTGTTTTCCCTACTATTTATTAGTAATGTATTTTAAAGAAGCTCTATGATAAATAGAGACGTGGCTGTGTTCAATTTGTATTTTTTAAATGTTGTATTGCTTACTAGTATATGAAACTTCAGCTGAATGAATAAACAAACCTCGTATTTCAACTTAAAAGACTGTATACAACTTGAATTATGGAAAGAAGTGTTATATCTTGTATCTATTAGGCCACTTGCCAAAAAGGTAACTCATACTTTAACTATTGGTAGTTGATTTAAAAGATAATTATGTGACTGTTAAAAAATAAAACCCCAGGTTTAAAAAGTAGGTTTATTTGCCTGTAAGCTTATATAACTTAAATTTGAGTAAAATATTTTTTTTACTCAAAGCTACTTTTATTTGAAAAGAATTTTAATCAAGAGATCTTACTCTTTCCCTCCTTCTTTCCAGCTATTTTCATCAAAAAATGGTTACATCTGTATTGACTTTTTCGTAACTAGCTATAAACACACCAATTGACTAGCTCACTTCATCCTTTTTGTTCAGGTAACCTCCCTTAGAGAACAAAATTAACTTTTCTGTAAACTTTGTCTGGATTGAGCTTGTGACTGGTGTTTTTTTCTTTTGTGGACTTTAATGTGGAAACGCATCCTGTTTTGTAGGGCGAACTGCATGTACTGTTTAAGGAGACGTTCCTTCTGCGTGCATATTTTCAGAGCTTTAATTAAGGGCTCACATGATCTTGTTTTAAAATATTTTAATGTGACACAGAGAAAATGAGATATTTTATAAAGGGGAATATGAATCCACAAATATTTTTCTTATTCTTATTTTGAGCACTCAGTGTCTGAATATCTCAGGCATTGACTTAAGCCTCTTCTGAATGGTTGAGGAAAATTGGCCAACTGAGATGGGCTCTAGGGTTTTGTATAGATGGGAGCCAGGACGTGGGACACTAATTCCCAGACCTTACTCAAAAGACAGGCTAAACAAAATGCACTGTTCAGAAGGGGTGATGGCAAATTAATAGAATAGCAGGGATGACCTAGTCTTTAGGGAAATTTTTGTTTTGTGTCAAGACTGAAATAAAATATATATTTTAAAGTCTCCCTAACATCAGCAATTTCTTTGTCTCATGTCTGTCTTGAAGTTCTATTGATATTTCCCATCATTCTCATGGAATCAACAGGAAGAAGTTTGGTACATGATAATGAATTACACAAGAAGTTTTATGAGAACTTCATTCGAAGTTATAGTAGCACATTTATCTTTTTAAGAATAGATCTCCGTTATATATGAGATTTCTGGATCTGGAATGTAGAAGTTAGTTCTTCTGTGTGTGTTTTATTTCTTATATACTTTAATATATGCTTAAAGTGGGCTTTTAGCATAATTGACACTTTTAATTATGAAAATTTTTGAACTTTCTTAATATTAGATTTTACCTGTGATGTGGAAAGAAATGAGTCATTGATCAAAGCAGGAAAGAAACCTTTCTCAAATACAGAAAAGATTGAGCTCAGGGGTAAACACAACCAGGATTTTATTAAGAGAAACATTGAGGTATGTACTTAGAAATTCAGAAGCAAGAATTTGGGGCTAAATGAGCTGAAAAAATGGCAATAGTTTTTTCAGTTCAGTGTCTTGAAATATCTTTTCAACCATCATAAATGTATAAATGATTGAATTAGTAGATATAATAAAAGAAAACTTTTATAAACCAGTACTTCATTATTTCTATGTTCAACCCATTACATCCTATCCTATCCTATCTCTTTTTAAAACTGCTAGGTGCATCTATCATTTATTTCACTATCCAGAAATAGTCTATTTCCTGCAATTTGCAAAACATTTATTTAGATAATAGCTTTGGACAATTTTTCTCAGATTTTAAGTTGCATATTAGTAAAACTTTTTTTTTTTTTAAGTAATAAGACTGATTTTATAGGTAGTACATTTACAACTTTGAATGGAAAATGCTCCTGGCAGCAGCTGGACTGGAGAAGCCAACTGGTTGTCTGCCTCTTCGCTGAACCTCCCGGCAGCTGGTCACTGGCCTTGATTAGCTTCTGCTTCAAGCACTCATCTTTGGTCCTACAGGCCTTGCAGCCTGACTTGGTTTGTCTTTAAGGCAGACTTACACTAAACAAGGGCACAGGGGTTGCTGGGTTAGACCAGAATGCGAATTAATTAATTTGCAACAACAGATGTAGTGAGGAGGACAGAAGCTCTGCACACCCCTTGAACAAAGTCTCTAGAAAACTGCATGGGCAAGTGTGGAGTATTGACGAGAGAGAGTTAAGTAACTTTTTACACTTCAAGCCTGATGCTTTCCCCATAATTGGCAGATCATTTCCAGGCAGACTGGATTCGTGGGACAGCCTGCCACTGCCAGGACTGGCCTCTGGGACGCTCGACTTTTGTGCTCCACGTTCATATGATCTTCTTCAGGAAACCTTCTCCATCTTGATCTGTCTCTGTCTTTGCATTGGCCCGTTGTATGTTGATTTACTGCTCAATTTTCCTAGAGCAGTAGAGTTCCCCCCTTATCCAGGTTCTTGCTGACACAGCAGGTCTACTGTAGATTTCTCTTTCCCCTTTTTAATAGTAACTGAATATTTAAATTCCTCATATGATAGTCTTGACATTTAAAAGCACTTTCATTTAGTGGATCAGTACCCTAAAGAAAGTGGCAAGAAGATTTCTTCCAAATGTCTCAGGAAGGAGGTTTTTGCATTTATATTTTTTTATCTATGATAGAGAGGTTTGAAAACTGCTCGTATTATTTTTTAATAAAATGTCTGTTGGAATGGTTAACAGGAAGGCCTGCTTTTAGGGATATCTTTGGATATTAGAGAATGGCCCTATACAAAAATTTTTGTGTAAAATAAAATTACCTAGCAAATGTAGAATGCCTAATCTCGCAACTTTTCACTTTGTGTATCTGTAGTGTAGAAGTCTCAGATTCCGTTTTTATTTTCCTGAACTATGATTTTCTTTGATTATATAATATTTCCATTAATAAATTCTGTAGTTGGCCAAGGAATCAAGACACCCAGTGGTTATGATTGAGAGAGAGAAGAAAAGGCTGGTTGAACTTTTGAAGGACTTGGATGAGAAAGATTCCGGGCTCTCCAGTTCTGAGGTACGTAAACTCTGATAGAGAACTCTACACTTCTTAATTTTGATTTTAAAAAATCATATTACTGACACAGTAGCACAAATTTACAATAATTTTTCAGATTCTGAGACATTATTCTCTGACTTAAAAAAAAATCCTGTTTTACTAACACAGAACAGATAACAAAATACCGCATGTTCTCACTTTTAAGTGGAAACTAAATGATGAGAACACATGGACTCATAGAGGGGAGTGACACGCACTGGGGCCTGTCGGAGAGTAGAGGCTGGGAGGAGGGAGAGGATCAGGAAAAATAACGAATGAGTATTAGGCTTAATACCTGGGTAAAAAATAGTCTGCACAATAAACCCCCATGACACAGTTTACCTGTGGTAACAAACCTGCACATGTACCTCTGAACTTAACATACAAGTTAATTTTTTTAATCCTGTTTTGTACAATTATTTTTATTGAAGTTTTCAAATTTATTCTTGGTCAATTCTTTATTGACTTTCAGAAGATTATTTAATGTCATGCTAAGAGTGTTTACACATTGGTTATCAAAATAACTTCTGCCTGTGATGTGATGTACTTATTACTGATGACATATGAGTGCGTTTTTCTGTCCCCTTTTCTTACTGTCCCTAAACTGGTTTTGTGGTGTTTCAGTGTAGTCTTCAGTAATCCTAAAGAATTCCATCCTGTTCCTGCCCAGTTAACTTTGGGCAGTCACTTCCCTGGGGAGTCCTGGGGTTAACAGGAGGGCCTGCTTATGGTGATAAGTCTGGGTGGGGACAGACTAAACTGAAAGAGGGGAACAGCATGTAATGGGGGTGGGGTGGGGCAAATGCAGGTATTTATAGGGCCCAGGAAGGTCACCCAAAGAGTGCTGTGGCCCACTGTTTGCACTTGTTTACATATTAAACTTGAGGAATATTATTTGCTTCCATGAAGAAATACACTCTCCTATATGTTCCTTGAAGCACTTAGCTCTTTTGTATATCTTGTATTCCCCTGCATTTAATAAGGACATGATGGATTGAATGCTGCTGGCACCCTGCCCCTATCCCCTTTCCCTGACACCTGTCTGTGCATCCATGCCTCAGCCCTGTGCTAAGGGTGCACAGCTGTCCCCTTCCCCGGAGAATTTCCCTGAGCCAAACAGCCCAGGATATCACTCCCTCCTCACCCCGGGCCCCTTACCTAAAGGTGAGATTAGCTCTGTGGGGCGTTGTGTCCTCCAGAGCTTCCCCAGGGATCAGACTGAAGGTGGTCTTCAGCTGAGACCACATCCTCGCTTGGCCCTGTGCCCTTGGCCTCAGCTGTTTTCCTCACGTCCCTGGTCCCAAAGGCACTCTCCCAATGAATCACTTGAACAAGAATCCTTGTCTTCGTTTCCACATCTAGGGACACAGAGATTCAGAGCGTAGTTTTTTTGCTGGAGGTTCAAAAGCAGTGTGTGTGCAGTGATCCCTGTGGCCCACAGGGGAGGGCGTGCCCATCCAGTGGGAGCTAACAATCTGTCCGCTGGTGGCTGCTGCATGGAAATCTCAGGCCAGGCCTGCCTGGATCCTCCAATTTTTCAAGGAAAGTTAGAAATTCAGATTTTTTGTGGGAAATATTAAACTTGTAACATGTTCACAACTGTTCCTATTTTAAAAAGTTCAGCGTGGGCAAACAAAATATCCCTCCCTTCCACCAAAAACCAAAAACATGTCTATAGAATATCACAGATAATAATCCTCTAAATAATCCTTCCTGAGATGGTGAGGTCCCTGCGGGGGCTGTGTCTAGGAGCAGGTGAAGGTGTTGCTATGCCTGGGGCTGATGAAGTAGGGGAAATGGGTGGGTGAGGGAAACTGCTAAATGCCCACATAATTCTGAGATATTTTAGCTTCGCTGATTCATGGTATAGTCATGTGCCACATAATGATGTTTTGGTCAACATTCTTATATGGCAGTGCTCCCATAAGATAATAATGGAGCTGAAAAATTCCTGTCACCTAGTGACACTGTAGCTCTGTATTTTAGAGTGTGCTCCTTGTACTTACATATAAAAGAGTGAATTATAAAATAGCTTCAGGCAAGTCCTTCAGGAGGAATTTCAGAAGCAGGCATTGTTATCATAGGAGATGACAGCTCCATGCGTGTTACTGCCCTAAAGACCTTCCAGTGGGACAAGATATAGAGTGGAAGACAGTGATATTGATGATCCTGACCCTGTGTAGGCCTAGGCTGGTATGTGCATTTGTGTCTTAGTTTTTCACAAAATCTTAAAAATAAAAAAAGAAAATTTTAAAATAGGAAAAGCTTGTAAAGAAAGAAAATATTTCTCTGCAGCTGTATACTGTGTTTGTGTTTTAAGCTAAGTGTTTTAAGAGAGTGAAAAGTTAAACAAATTTAAAAGTTTTAAAAGTAAAAAAGTTATAGTAAACTAAAATTCATTTATTACTAAATAAAGATATTTAAAAATAAATTTAGTGTTGCGTAAGTGTACAGTGTTTATAAAGTCTACAGTAGCAGCCAGTAATGCCCTAGGCGTTCACATTCACTCACCACTCAAGCACTGACTCACCAGAGCAGCTTCCAGTCCTGCAAGCTCCACTTATGGTTAAGTGCCCTATACAGGTGTGCCATTAAAATTTTTTATACCATATTTTTATTGTACCTTTTCTATGTTTTAATATGTTTAGATTCACAAATACTTCCCATTGTGTTACAATCACCTACAACACAGTAACTACAAAACATGCTGCACAGGTTTATAGCCCGGGAGCAATAGGCTTTACGATGTGGCCCAGGTGTGTAGTACACTCTACCGTCTAGGTTTGGGAAGGACACCTGATGATTTTTGCACAATGACAGAATTGCCTAGTGATACCTGTCTTAGAACATATATCCCTGTCATTAAGCGACACATAACTGTAATGTGTCTGCTTTATTAACAAAAGCTTAGTTACCAGTAAGAATTAAGGGATCTGGGTTTCATTCTGGTTTTGTTATTAATTGTGAAGTTGGGTACTGCTACCCATGGTCTAACTGCATATCGAACTATGGCGATAGATTTTCTTTATACATTCTAGGAATGCTTTCATAATGACTTTTTGTTAATAATACTGCCTTTTGCACATTATTTTTGTTAGTATTTATGTCTTGTCTTTCTATTTTAAGGTCATGTCTGTCATTTTAGTTTTTGATCTTTTACAGGTATTGTGTAGCTGGGCTTTTGCTGTTGCTTTTGTGTCTTTACCTTTAATTGTTTCTTCATCCTTTATCTTTTGTTATTATCAATATGAGATATTTAATTTACTCATAATCATTATGATCACATACTTTTTGAATCTTTTCCTGACATCAAACTTTATATTTTATTTATCGTATTTGTTTTTGTTTATCTCCCTATCCTCTTGTGGTTTGGAAACTTAATATCCTATTTCTGATCTGGTACTGTTAACCTTCAAGTTTTAAAAATACATTAAAATTCATATTTTCTTTTCAACTTCAATAATTAGTTTCTGAAATTTCACATTTTAACAAGATTGGATCTTTGGTGTACTTTTATTTCCCTTGTGTTTCATTTTCTTTCCTCCAGGATATATTGAAATCATCTGGACTTTTAGTTCTGGAATAATACACATTTTAATCTTAACCTTTAAAAACAGTACGCTTCTTGTATGTTAGGAATCTCTCTCAACAAAAGGTAGCCAAAATGTTTAGCCACACCATTAACTGTGTGTTTGGACTCAACAAATCATTTATTTGTATAAGTCATTCCTTGAATTATTTTTCTGGAACTTTTTTGAAAAATTTTGCACCAAGAAATGGTGGAGTGTGGATAATTTTTGAGTGTTTGTGTATTCAAATATTTATTTTTTCCTCATTTGAATGTTAGCTTAGCAGATAACTAAATTCTGCGTGCAAAATCCTTTCTCTATTGAAGCATGTAGGATTTTCCCCTTATTTTGGAGCTCACGATTTTATCAGATTATGTTTGTGTGTGTCTTTAAAAACATTTCAGTTCCTGCTTGGTACCTTGTAGGCTCTTTCTATCTGAAGGCTTAAATCTTCCTTCAGCTCAGAAATTTATCTTCTATTATTTCTTCCTTTCCATCATCTCTTTTTTCTCCTTTTGGGATACCTGTAAATGGGGTAACAAGAAATCCAGGAGTGAGCAGCTCATGTTTTTCTGTCCTCGGGTTCTGCGTTCCTTTGTGGATTTTGTCTTTAGATTTGCAAGACTGCCGCTGCATCTGTAGGCAGTGTGTCCATCTTCCAGGCAGATGGAAGGAGGGAAGGATAAAGAGCGAAGAGACTCTCCTCTGAGGCTTTGCTTTTTCACTGGGGATGGAATGGTGTCCCCAGGACTTCTACATGCATCTCACCGGCCAAGCTGTACACATAGCCATTTGTTCAGTATGTTGCTGCAAGTGAGAAGGAGGAGTCAGGTATATGACTTTCTCTTTTTTTGTAGTAGAGGTAGAAATGGGGATCATGTCAGTCAGTAGACAGTGTCTGCCACAGATGGCTATAGGACCTCTTAGATCTCTCTTCCAGGTCTTATAACATCTTTCTCATAATGTTAACCTTTCTTGCCATTTTGTACATATGAGCTCATTATACAGTTTTCCAAGTTGGGTTTCAACCATGTCTATTCTGCTGCATAGCCACGCAGTTCTCTTTTGAGATTTTTAAAGACAATTGTTTTTAGACCCAGCGTGATGATTCACTCATGTAATCTCAGCACTTTGGGAGGCCAAGGCGGGACGATCACTTGGGGCTAGGAGTTTGAGACCACCCTGGCCAATATGGCGAAACCCCATCTCTACTAAAAATATAATAATTAGCCAGGTGTGGTGGCGCACGCCTGTAAATCCCAGCTACTTAGGAGGCTGAGGCAGGAGAATCGCTTGAACCTGGGAGGTGGAAGTTGCAGTGAGCCAAGATTGTGCCACCACACTCCAGCCTGGGCAACAGAGCGAGAGCGAGACACCATCCTCAAAAAAAAAAAAAAAAAAAAAAAAAAATATAATATAGTACATACTAATATTACTGAGCGTTCTTTCTGCAAGTCCTCTTTTACTGATTGGGGAGGTGAACATACAGAAATTCTAGAGTCAGATGGAGGTGGCAAATGTAAATAGAAATTCAGAGGAAGAAGCAGTGCCAGAAAGTTTAGAAAATTGAAGAAGAACCTATTTACTATATCTCCAAATCATACCAGACTCTGCTGTTCCTCAAAGTGCTCCTGTGTCTTTTAAATCTCTGTGTTTGGAATGCCTTTCCTTTATGAAGTGCCCCCACATCTCATCTTGACAAGAAATGCACAACTTAAAGAAAGTGATAAAATGATAATTTGTTTTAATTCCCCCTGAACCCTTGTTCTCTGGGTTCTTTTAGTGGCATGCATAATTTTTTTTTTTTTTTTTTTTTTTGAGATGGAGTTTCACTCTTGTCGGCCCCAGGTGGAGTGCAAGGGCACGATTCTCGGCTCCTGCAAGCTCTGCCTCCCAGGTTCATGATTCTCACTGCCCAGCCTCCCAAAGTACTGTTACGTACCGTGCCACTGCACCGTACTAATTTTTGTATTTTTAGTAGAGACAGGGTTTCACCATGTTGGCCAGGCTGGTCTCAAACTCCTGACCTCAGGTGATCCGCCCACCTTGGCCTCCCAAAGTGCTGGAATTATAGGCGCGAGGCACCGTGCCCAGCCGTCATGCGTAATTTTATGGATGTAACCTTCTCTTGAATCTCTCTACGACAGGGGACTGGTACCTGTTGGTCCTATGGCCTGTTAGGAACTGGGCTGCACAGCAGGAGGGGATGAGCGGTATGCTAGCGAGCATTACCACCTGAGCTGAGCCCCCTGTCACATCAGCCGCAGCATTAGATTCTCACAGGAGCACGAACCCTATTGTGAACTGCACATGGGAGGGATCTAGGATGTCTGCTCTTTTTGAGAATCTAATGCCTGATGATCTGAGGTGGAACAGTTTCATCCTGAAACCATCCTTTCTAACCCCGTGCCCCCCAGTCCATGGAATAATTGTCTTCCAAGAAACCTGTCCCTGGTGCCAAAAATGTTGGGGACTATTGCTCTAGGATACTTATTTAGAATTTAAAAAATATTTTCATTTATGTTGGGAACTCACACTTGCAATGAGTGGCACCCCTTAAGCTAGATGTCTCTACTACCACCCTCACCAGTGAAATGGGTTTGGATCAGATCTCAGGTCACTCACATCTAGTAGTACTGAGTTGAGGAGTCTGGTGGTGTAGACCCTTAGTTACCTGCATGAACCCTAGCTGTAAAGGATGCTGGTGAAGAGCATTTTCTGTTCTATCTTGGAAAGGTAAGATTCCTAAAAGCTAGAAGTTCCCCACACATAGCAAGGGTGTGTAGAGGTGCTAGACAGGTAGAAAAAAAGGATGCCATTTACTGCCTCTTACATACATTATTTCTGTAATGGTGTAGTGCATGAAACATTTACATTTCTGTGGAATTTAATCTGACATGCTCTTTTAACTTCAGTGTCATTTGAAAATAATCCCATTCAGACAAGAATTTAAAATCTATTAGCCACTATTCCATCATTGATTTCATAGTTTTACTTTTCTGTGATTCTTTGTTATTTATCATTTAGGCTATATGGTATTAACATCACCTTTACTTAGGAAAAATTACTAGAGTTTGTGAGTGAGTAGGTAATATATTTTAAAAATTATGTATAACTTTCTTTTTTTTTTTAAGCTGTCCATGTTTATTTTCAACGGAGAGCAATGGAATTTAAATCAGAACCTGGAATTCTGTCAGTTTATTAGAGTTGTGTGGCTTTAGCTACCTGAACCTCACTGAGGCTCAATTTCTTTATACCAACTTACAAGTGTATTTAAAAACATTTATGACTATATCATAATCCTTATATTGATATACTATAAGCTACCCACTTTCTCCCTATTTTTAGATGTTTTATTATAAATAGCATGGCAATAAATTTTTTATCAGTCATTGTTCTGGGTTGCAAGTAACAAAGATGGACTTTGGCTAAGGCAACACAAAATGAATTTATTGGGAGTCGTGAGTAGTCCATGGACTCAATGGGAAGCTTGGGGAACCAGGTTTGTACACCATGCAGATGTCCAGGCAGCCCTGAACATGACTTTAGGAACAGCCTAGTTAGGGGCTGGCTGCCCTGGCTCCACAGCCACCAGATGTTTGTTCTCCAAGAGCTGCTCATTGCTGCTACCATCACTGTCTCCATTAGTCATTTCCCTGCACCTTTGCTTCTGTCCCTCAAGGTTCAGGGTGTTTGCTTTTGATTAGCCGAATCTAGGTCATTTGTTTGTCTTCTTGATGTCAGAGAGTGGGGAGGAGTGTCTTGTTGTGATCCTTCCCTGCCAAGACTCACACACTGTTTGGTTTCACTGAAACAGGGACTGTGAATGCCAGGGTCAAGAGGATAAAATTATAAAAGTCTTGGTGCATAAAGTTTTTACCTGTAATGCCTCTGATTGTCACCTAGGGCTTAATTCCTGGTGTTAGTATCTTGAAATCAAAATGTATGAAATAAGTTTCTTTGCCCTCTACTTACCACGTTACTCCAAATATTCTTCATGATTCTTCTGTGTTCTTTTTGCACTAATGCTTCCGTTTATGACCTTATCCATTCTCACAGCCCTCAGGGTTTGAACCACTGTAGATATGTGGGTAAGTCAAGTGTATTTATTTCAATCCCAAGTCTCTATCTTGAATTTCACATAAATGTATTTAACTGCCTAACATAATCTGTGGATATCCTAGGGGGATGTCTGCCAGTTTCAAAAGGTCCCAAACAATTCATTAGCTTTCTCTTCAAACCTACTGCATCTATATAATCCCTAATTTGGATAAAGTGACCACCATCACACCATCACCTACTTCACAAAATCAGGAACTTGTTCTTTTTTTTTTTTTTGGTAAGGCCATAACAAAGTTTATTATTTTTTAAGTGGTTTATTTTAAGCAAATAAAATACTTTTATTTTAGCTTCAGGGGTACACGTGCAGGTTTGTTCTGCAGATAAATTGGATGTCACAGGACTCTGGTGTACAGATTATTTCATCATCCTGGTAATAAGAATAGTACCCAATAGGTAGTTTTTTGATCCACTCCCTCCTACCACCCTCTGCCCTCAAGTAGGCCTCAGTATCTGTTGTTCCCTTCTTTGTGTCCATGTGTACTCAATGTTCGGCTCCCACTTATAAGTGAGAACGTGCAGTATTTGAGTTTTCATTCCTGTGTTATTTTGTTTAGGATTATGGCCTTCAGTTGCATCTGTGTTGCTGCAAAGGACGTTATCTCATTTTTTTTATGGCTGCATAGTATTCCATGGTGTGTGTGTCCCAAATTTTCTTTATCCAGTCTATTGAAAGGCATTTAGGTTGATTTTTGTGAATAGTGCTGCGATGAACATATGCATGCATGTGCCTCCCCCCACCCCCACCCCTTGGGACACAGTCTTATTCTGTCACCCAGGTTGGAGTGCAGTGATGTTGTCATGGCTCACTGCAGCTTCGACCTCCCAGGCTCAAGTGATCCTCCCACCTCAGCCTTCTGAGTATCTGGGACTACAGGTGCATATCACCACATCTGGCTAATTTTTAAACTTTTTTTGTAAAGACGAGGTTTTGTCATGTTGCTCAGGCTGGTATTGAACTCCTGGGCTCAAGCCATACACCTGCCTTGGCCTCCCAAAGTGCTGGAATTATAGGCATGAGCCACTGCACCCGGCCTGCATGCATATGTCTTTATGGTAGAATGATTTATATTCCTTTGGGTATATACCTATTAATGAGATTGCTGAGTTGAATGGTACTTGTGTTTTAAGTTCTTTGAGAACTTGCCACACTGCTTTCCACAATAGCTGAACTAATTTGCATTCCTACCAGCAGCGTATAGGTGTTGTTCTCTGCAGCTTTGACAGTATCTGTCATTTTTTTGACTTTTTAGTAATGGTCTTTCTGACTGGTGTGAGATGGTATCTCATTGTGGTTTGATTTGCATTTTTCAAATGATTAGTGATGTTGAGCGTTTTTTTCATATGCTTGTTGGCTATGTATGTGTCTTCTTTAGAAAATTGTCTATTTGTGTCTTTTGCTTACTTTTTAATGGGGTTATTTGTTCTTTGCTTATTAATTTGCTTAAGTTCCTTATAGATTCTGGATATTAGACCTTTGTTGAATGCATAGTTTGCAAATATTTTCTTCCATTCTGTAATTGTGTTTACTCTATTGATAGTTTCTTTTGCTGTGCAGAAGCTCTTTAATGAGGTCCTATTTGTCAACTTTTGTTTTTGTTGCAATTGCTTTTGGCATCTTCATTATGAAATCCTTGACAGGGATTATGTCCACAATGGTATTTCCTAGGTTATCTTCCAAGGGTTTTATAGATTTAGGTTTTACTTAATTTTTGTAAGGTGTACAATTTTTTGTAAGGTGTAAGGAAGAATTCTGGTTTCAATATTCTGCATATGGCTAGCCAGTTATGCCAGCAGCATTTATTGAACAGGGAGTCCTTTTCCCCATTGTTTGTTTTTGTCAACTTTGTTGAAGATCAGATGGTTGTATGTGTGTGGCTTTATTTCTGGGCTTTCTCTTCTGTTCCATTGGTTTATGTGTCTGTTTTTGTACTAGTACTATGCTGTCTTGGTGACTGTAGCCTTGTAATATAGTTTGAAGTCAGGTAACGTGATGCATCCTTTGTTCTTTTTGCCTAGGATTGGCTTGGCTATCCAGGCTCTTTTTTGGTTTCATATGAATTTTAAAATAGCTTTTCTAATTTTGTTAAAAAGATCATTGGTAGTTTTTAGAATAGCATTGAATCTGTAAATTGCTTTGGGCAGTATGGCCATTTTAGCAATACTGATTCTTCCTATCCATGAGCATGGAATATTTTTCCACTTGTTTGTGTCATCTCTGGTTTCTTTGAGCAGTGCTTTTTAATTCTCATTGTAGAGGTCTTTCACCTCCCTGGTTAGCTGTATTCCTAGGTATTTTGTTCTTTTTATGGCTCTTGTGAATGGAATTGCGTTCTTGATTTGGCTCTCAGCTTGGATGTTGTTGGTGTATAGAAATGTTGTTGGTTTTTGTACATTGATTTTGTATCCTGAAACCTTGCTGAAGTTGTTTGTCAAATATAGGAGCTTTTGGTCAGAGACTGTAGGTTTTTAGGTATAGAATCATGTCATCTGCTAACAGAGATAGTTGAACTTCTTCTCTTTCTATTTGAATGCCTTTTATTTTTTTCTCTTTCTTGATTACTCTGATTAGGACTTCCAGTATTATGTTGAATAGGAGTGGTGACGGTGGGCATCCGTGTCTTGAGGAACTTGTTCTTTATCCTTGATCTTTATGTCTCCCTGTACTCTTCCACAAAATTACCTCCAGGTTCTGTAAATTCTGCTTCCTATATATCTCTGGATTCTGTTCTGTATTCCCAGAAAACATTCCTTAGTTCAGTCATTCAGCACTTTTGTTCTAGATTATAACTATTGCTTCTTAACTGGGCTTTCTGCCTCCACTCTTGCTCTCAGTAGTTCCAGTTTTAAAATACAGACCTGATCATGGTGTTTCCTTGATTAAGGTCCTGTTTTCTCCAGTCCTTTCCTGCCCACAGAGGTTAGTTGATCCTCTCTGGTTCCCATGGTGCCCAGGGCTTACCGGCACTCTTCACACCTTGTTAAAATTGTTGCTGCCAAGAAATTGAGAACTCCTTGAGGGCAGAACCTTGTGATATTCATATCGAATCACCAGTGCCTAGCATAATATATATGTTCAGCAGGTGTCTAGTATGAGATTTTTGAATGAATGTAATGAATGGGTTTTATGAGTTAATATGGAACAAATATTAGTTGAATGAAAGATGATCAATTAAGTTTGTGAAACCCAAGCAACTGATTTTATAGACCCTGTGTTACTTTTAAGGAACAGAGTTTGAAAATACCATGTCCCATTAGAGGGTAAACCTACTTTCTTCCTACTTAACATGCCACAAAACATTTTTTGAATGTAGATAAATGAGAATGTCATGAGAACCAGACTGTGAAACTAAGAGATTTGTTCCACAGGGGAAACCCCCATCAAAATATTAGGAGATACTTTATGCAGGCTGGCAGATAACAAAACCAGAAACTATTTCATATTCTTTTACTAACCCAATGTTAATTCTGTTTGTGTGTGTTTGTGCGTGCGTGTGTGTGTGTGTTTGTGTGAAGTCCTGGGCATTGTTGTAGCCACCTGAAAGGTATATTTTGGTAAAAACATAGCCTGGGAATGACCTGGTGACCCTTGTTTCCTCTTAGGGTGATCAGTCTGGCTGGGTGGTCCCAGTAAAAGGATATGCACTGGCAGTCACCCAGCATCAGCAGCTTGCTGAAATTGATATAAAACTCCAGGAACTCTCTGCAGCCTTCCCAACAATTTCCAGCTTTTCTCCAAGACTTGAAAATCAGAATAATCAGGTATTTGAAGAACCCATAGACTGTTCAAGTTAATGTGTGCTAAAGCTAGTTCACATAATTTTACAATCTGATTGTTAACCAGTTGCTTTTTCCAGTGATCCTAGTTTCCTAACAGTGTGTATATTCCTTTGATTACTTCCACTTTCTACTCACTTTTCTTTCATTTGGGTAATTTTCTGGGATGGGGTCACTGAGGAAATATTTATTTTAATATTATTGTATCTGTATGATTTAAGCTAAATCTCGATCATGATCAAGAGTGAGGGGAGGGAAGAAAGCTGATGTGGCACTCATGAGTCCTTAGAGAGTCTAATTTTTCTTTATTCCTCTGGCACTAGGTGTTAGCAGTGGCAGCCATTGGCCCTTTACTCCGCCACATTCTTTTCGCTCCTTTAATTTAACATCAAGCAGTGAAGCTCATTATGTTGACTTCTCTCCTATGAGAGTTTTGAAATGAATTTTTTCTTCTGTCAGTAGTTCCCTCAAATATTCTTTTACAAAGCAGATGTGGTGGCTCACGCCTGTAATCCCAGCACTTTGGGAGGCCAAGGTGGGTGGATCACTTGAGGTCAGGAGTTCAAGACCAGCCTGGCCAACAGGCAACATGATGAAATCCCATCTCTACTAAAAATACAAAAATTAGCTGAGTGTGGTGGTGCATGCCTGTAATCCCAGCTACTCGAGAGCCTGAGGCAGGGGAATCACTTGAACCCAGGAGGTGGGAGGTTGCAGTGAGCTGAGGTCATGCCACTGTGCTCCAGCCTGGGCAACACAACGAGATTCCCTGTCAAAAAAAAAAAAAAAATTCTGGCAGAAGGTGTGACATATCAGAAAAGTAAATTTCTCCCCCACCCCTGTATTTTAGTACTTCATGGCATCTGGTTTGGTTTGGGTGGTAGACTGAGGAGAAAATTTCTGATTGCGTAAGAGATTAATAACCCTGTAGCAGCTTTGTAAAAGTTTTCACCAGATCATTTTCTGTACAGTCGTAGATGGCTGTGATCTTCGTGGAACATCCAAAGATTTAAATTCAGTAGCCTATAGGTAATCCTTCTGATTTATAGTAAGCACCTTCTCTAAGCTGTCAGTTGAAGGTTAGGGATCTAGCTTCATGCCAGTTGAAGCAACCTGAGGGGAAAGGAGCAGTATGAAGGTGTTCCAAGGAAACAGTTTTGTAACTGGTTGTATTTATAAAGGACAGAACAGCTGCTTCTGATCCTTTAAACCGCAGTAGTGATGCTGTTATTCCCACTATCGATTTGAAATTCTGCAGTGGGATGAAAATTCTTGGAAAACAGAGATAATTGGAATCTTTGTCCTCACTTGAATGTATTCCAGGACTTTGTTTTTTATTTTATTTTATTTTATTTTAAGATGGAGTCTTGCTCTATCACCAGGCTGGAGTGCAGTGGCGCAATCTCAGCTCACTGCAACCTCCACGTCCCGGGTTCAAGCCATTCTCCTGCCTCAGCCTCCCGAGTTGCTGGGACTACAGGCGCCCGCCACCACGCCCGGCTAATTTTTGTATTTTTAGTAGAGATGGGATTTCACTGTGTTGGTCAGGATGGTCTCTGTCTCTTGACCTCGTGATCCACCCGCCTTGGCCTCCCAAAGTGCTGGGATTACAGGCGTGAGCCACCACGCCCGGCCATATCTCAGGACTTTGACATGAGTTAGGCTAGTTTATTTATGTTACTGAATTCTGTTTTTCAAAAAGGAGGAACCCTACATAGAATAATAAAATGTTTCAGAGATACTCTTTGTTCTTTTCATGTTTCAGTTTATTTTTGTTGTTGTTAGATTTCAAGGGAAGCTGAAATCTCAGAGCTAAACTATGATCTTAAATATAGAAAATGTCTTTTTCATGACTGTCAAATGAAGTGAAGTCTGTGAAGTCCAAGGCACTGATAGAGCCATCCAAAAGGTGCATTTTTGGCAAAAATACAGCATGGGAATGACCTGGTGACCCTTGTTTCCTCCTCTTCTTGAAAGAGACAGAGAATTCAGAGATTTGTTGGGCCATTTGGGTTTCAAATAAAAAGCATGAATATGGTCCCATTTTCTCATCATCAACAAAATCACATTTTCAGAGTTCACTTTTATGGTTCAGATAAGATATTTTAAATGTAATGAAAGGGAAAACCAGTACATTACATTTTTGTTACATACTGAGATTATGTGTTTTTAGTGAAACAACATATATTTGGAAAGAAAAGGGAAAACAACATTTTGGGACTCCCATTGGATGTGGAAACAAAAATGTACTGTAGTTGTTAAAAAGAAATAATTTATGCTTTTTGCATGTAAAAGAAAAAAGATATCTTTTGAGCTTTTGTTCAATTTCCCTTTGGCATTTCTTCATTTCTAACTAAAACCAGCATTGCACATTGAATTTTCAAAGCAAAAATGCTAACATGGCAAAGTATTTTAGGGATATTATTTTTGGATTGGACTACTTTTGTATAAATACACTGTATCTTGAATAAACCCTGTGTATCTGTGTAGTTGATGAATGAGTTCCAATCAATTGCTAATCTACAAATATTCATAGTTCATATTCACTTTAACTCTTCTGCAAACCATTAACTCACCAGTAATTATTCTATGTTCTCCTTAAGAATTTCTTTTAAGTGGAATATAAATTTCTGTTTTTGAACAGTTGATTCAACACATACTGAGTGCTCCTGGATATAAGGAATTGTAGAGAACTTAAAGGTGAATCAGGCAAATAAAATACTTTGGAATCAGAAAGTCTCACTTCAGCCTGGACACAGTGGCTCACGCCTGTAATCCCAGCACTTTGGGAGGCCAAGGTGGGCAAATCACGAGGTCAGGAGATCGAGACCATCCTGGCTAACACGGTTAAACCCCGTCTCTACTAAAAATACAACAAAATTAGCCAGGTGTGGTGGCGGGCGCTTCTAGTTCCAGGTACTCGGGAGGCTGAGGCAGCAGAATGGCATGAACCTGGGAGGCAGAGCTTGCAGTGAGCTGAGATTGCGCCACTGTGCTCCAGCCTGAGTGACAGAGCAAGACTCTGTCCCCCACCACCAAAAAAAAGAAAAAAAAAAATGATGGAAATTATTTGCACATGTATACATATGTAACAAACCTGCACGTTGTGCACCTGTACCCTAGAACTTAAAGTATAATTTAAAAAAAAAAGTCTCACCTCAAATTTGGCTCTAACATTTACTAGTTCTGTGGACTTGGGCACTAATTAGAAGCTTTCTAAACCTCGTTTTCCTTATTTATAAAATAATAGTAATATTCTTTAGGGTTCTTGTAAAGAGTAGCTGAGTTAATATACACAAAGTGTTTAGCACAGTGACACGGAACTCAGCAAATTATATTATTATAAATGACATAAAGAATGTATTTCCTTACGGGAGGTATTGAGTATATGTAGAAAACTGTGGACAAGACAGCACAGGCAAGTGCCATAGGAAGCTTTATTTTCTTCAAGAGACAAGGTCTCGCTCTGTCACCCAGACTGGAAGTACAGTGGTGCAATCATGGCTTGCTGCAGCCTTCACCTCCCAGGCCCAAGTGATCCTCCAACCTCACCCTCCCCAGAAGCTGGAACTACAGGTGCACGCCATCACACCAGCTATTTTTCAAAATTTTTTGTAGAGATGTGGTCTCACTGTGTTGCCTAGGCTGGTCTTGAACTCCTGGCCTCAAGAGATTCACCTGCCTCAGCCTCCCAAAATGCTGGGATTACAGGCATGAACCACCGTGCCCAGGCTCATAGAAGGCTGTAAGTAAAGTGCTGTGGTGGTTCAGAGGAGAGGGAGAGAGCACATCCAAAGAATATCCAGAAAGTCTGTTTCCATAAGTGAGGGGCAGGAGGAGGAAGAGGAACTAGGGAGGGAGGCAGAGGGATCAGAGACACAGAAGAACACCATTGTGTATCACGAGGCTGAAAACTGGTGGCCTATAGTAGCGGTCCCCAACTATTTTGGCATCAGGGACTGGTTTCATGAAAGACAATTCTTCCACAGACCCATGGAGAGGGATGGGTTCGGGATGATTCAAACATGTTACATTTATTGTGTACTTTATTTCTATTATTATTACATTGTAATATATAACAAAATAATTATACAACTTACCATAATGTAGACTCAGTGGGAGCTCTGAGCTTGTTTTCCTGCAACTAGATGGTTCCATCCAGGGGTGATGGGAGACAGTGACAGATCATCAGGTATTAGATTCTCATAAGGAGTGTGCAGCCTAGATCCCTTGCATGTGCAGTTCATGACAGGGTTCACACTACTGTGAGAATCTGATGCTGATCTACCAGGAGGCAGAGCTCAGGTGGTGAGGCGAGTGAGGGCAGTGGCTGCAAATACAGATGAAGCTTTACTTGTGCCTGCCACTCACCTCCTGCTCTGGGGCCCTGTTTCTAACGAGCCACCTACCAGAGCCGTCCATGGCCTGGGGGTCAGGAACCCCTGACCTACAGGACAAATTAAGCTCTCAGATGGGTCTCCTTTTGCTTACAAAGTGTTTAAAGATTTTTCTTAGCCAACATTTAAAAAATTAGGTGAATTCCTATAAATATCCAAATTTCTAGTTCTCTCTTGAAAAATTCAAATTAGAAAATATGTCAGCATTAGACCTAAATTCTTGCTTGGCAATTACTGGATTGAGCTGAATAGCAACTGCTCTTTCTGTGGGGCACAGATTCTCCAGTTTGCTGCAGTATCCACCACTCTATATTGTATGGCAGGCCCTGAGGCCCACTTCACGCATTTATGTTGCTTGTCCAGCCTTTGCAGAGATCATCAGTACATTTTTGAATGCCTGCTTATTTCGTAGGAGACACTGTAGTGGCTGATGTAGTGTCCAGACTAGTATGAAGCTTGATCTCTGACCTCAAGGTAGCTTGTAGGATACCAGAGGATGTGATGTAAGCATAGAACAAGTTGTGGAGTGACTGTGCAGTGAAACAGGAACCACCACCAGATGGGCACTGATCGGATGAAAAGTACGGAAAGTGTATGCTGCGGGAGCACAGGGAAAGGAAAGGTTATTTAATGAAGGCATGATATTTTAAAAATTCCTTTGAAGATTTATCTTTGTTGGTCAAGAAAACAGTTTTCTGAACAAGCTGAAACATAGACTTTCTGACTTATCTGTGTATGGTAACTGTAAGGTAGTAAGTTGGTATGCACATAGATTTAAGATGATAAATGTGGTTGGGTCAATGTGCTTGAGTCAGAATAGTTTGAGGAACTCTAGGCATGTGGCTCAGAGATGAAGGAGGTGCTGGTCTTTGTGAAAAGGGCAGATAAGAAGTCTTCTTCTCTTTATGGGCTCGCTGACTGTGACGTTCTCATATAGATGCTCTGGCCCAGCACTTAACTTTATGGCAATGTTTTAAAAGCAGCATTTGGCTTTTACATATCTGATTTCGTTAGCATAAAACAAAGCATGTGGTTATAGTCAAAAGAAAGAATGGCATATTACTGCTCTTTCTGTAATGTGAATAATATGTGGTTGCAGTTTTACATCTGCTTTTATTTTCATTTTGTCTTAGCAAGAGAAATAATTGAAGCAATTTTTTCTTAAGATCTGTGGTTTAACTGTGCATACTTTTCTGTATCCATCTCCTAACCCTCAACAAATCAGTTTGTTCTTTCCACGTATTGTAAATCCCACCATAAAACTGAGTGATGTTCTATAATTTAGTTACCATACTTCTTATTTGTAGATGTATTAGATTCCAGTTCTCTCCAGAAATATCTAAAATATAGGAGTTATATAAGCATTCAGTTTCTTAAATCCTTAGCAACTGGATTCAATAATAAATTCTATTCCATTTGGCTCTTATATGCAAGTACAGTTTATTCATCTCTCATGAAATCAGTTTTACTAAATCTAGAATTCCAGTTCACCGTTAGATTTTTTTTTCTGATTGGGGAGGGCCTCAGAAATGGCTCTCCTTGACAGGCGGCATCACTGTGTTCTTAAACTAACTAGTTTAATTGAATATAAAGGTCCTCCTTAGTTTGATTTATTCTCTTATTCTTAAACTATTGATTCAGTTGTACACAATTTGGTAAGCTCAAGAAAAAGTTAGCAATCATTTGACTGAGGAAAATTGTAGTTTATATTGATCTCCTTTCTTGCCAAGATCATGTTATTATTGCTGACAGCAACAATTAATTTTTTTTTGGTTTCTTCCTGTCTCAATGTTAGCTGAAATTGAGGAAATACAGACCATTGTTTGACATGTAATTCTGAAAGATGTTTTATTATTGGGTCCAGGGATTTGTATAGTTCCAGTAATGGCCATGGACTCCACTTGACCCCAGATGTACTTAAAGTGTTGGTTGAGGGCAGGAATTTAGGATTTTTTAAATGTATGCTAGTTACAGGCACAGAAATCTTATTGACCATCTGTTCGTTTCCAAAACCCATAGAAGCCACAGGAGCATGGATTTATGGGTTTGAGAAACAAACAAGAAGTTGCTTCAGAGCTCTTTACCTCCAGTGCCAATCTGTTAGATCTCCAGTTAAATCTGGGAAACTACCCTTGCCACCTCCATTTTACAGATTACTGTGAAGTTTATATTTCTTTGCTTCCCTCTGTTAAGCTTCTGATGTAGTCAAGGTTTCCTTCATTTTATGGCATTATTCCAAGGTGATAAAAACAATCTTGTTCTCTACTTTTGGTACTGCCAGGCACATGATCCATCTGATGACAGGAAATAGCAGGAACCTATGGAAATGTATAGCATTAGCTTGAAAACATAGGACAAACTGGCTTGATTTAGGCAGGTTTGTATTTTCCCAATCCTTAACGCATGCCTTATTTGCCTATCAAATAACTTATGAAGCTGTGGGTAATTTCCTCTGTTTTTGACTTTTGAAAATGAGTTTATTTTGCTTCAAAGATCCCTTTTGGCCTACTCAACACCACAGATACTTTTTCTAAGGATAAACTCGGAATCTCTTGGCAACCAATTAGTCAAAGCAACAAGTATCTATTGATCTTGGCCTCAGGGACAGTTCTCTTCTTGTGGCATATCGAGGAGAGCTTTTATTGAATTCTCCATAAAAGCATTCCTGTATGCCTCAGAAACACAGAAATGATATGCCGGTCAGAGAATCTGATTAAACATTTCTACTATGAGAAATCAAGATATTTCCTGATGATTACGAGGACAGATAGTACTGGTTGGCACTTTGTTGTGAGAAAAGGATCTTTCCTGGCACCACAGAGCTTTTTGAGTTTGCAGCGGGGCAATTTTTGTCAGCATCAGTGGCTACCTTTCCTTGCCCTCTCTTGGCCTCTGCTTTCATCATACAATATTTCTCAAATATTTGAACTATATAGTTATGCTATTGGAGGCCATGACTGAAGAAAGCTGTTGTATATCCTTTGGGTCTAATTGTGGAGAATTACACACTCATAAGCTATTAGAAGGGGAAATAACTTTCTCAGAAGTAATTGAGACCTAGAAAGAGGAGGTGATTTCCTCAAAAGTACACAGCTGATTGTTCCAGCAGAACTGAAGCTAGAATCCAACCTTCGGGTCTATACCTCTTAGGTATGGAGAGTCACATTGTCAGAACAGAACAAAATGGCCTTGGTAGAAAATGTGTTAAAAATAAAAAATCTGTGGCTCACATCTGTAATCCCAGCACTTTGAGAGGCTGAGGCAGGAGGATCCCTTGAGCCCAGGAGTTCAAAATCAGCCTGGGCAACATAGTGAAATCCATTCCTTCTTCATACACAAAAAATCAGCTAGGCAAGGTGGTGTGCGCCTGTAGTCCCAGCCACTTGAGAGGCTGAGGTGGGAGGATCGCTTGAGCCTGGGAGGGCGAGGCTGCAGTGAGATGTGACTGCGCCACTGCACTCAAGCCTGGGTGGCAGAATAAGACCATGTCTCAAAAAAAAAATCAAACAAAAAAGGTCTGTCTGCTTATGAAATTGATACATGCTTATTGTAGGAAATTCAGGAACGACAAAATAAGAAAATAAGATTAAATAATCAGGATTTTACCAAGTTAATTATTGTTAAATTTCTTTCCAGTCTATTTCTCTCTACACACACACACACTTACACACACACTCTTATATATCAGTTAGAGTTTTTGACAAGAAACAGAAGGAATATCTAGCTTGTATTTTGAAGATAATTATATGAAGGGACTATTTATATAGCTTTAAAGGAGCTAACAGTGGATGTTGGGACACCAAGAGACTAGCCACAGTGGACGGGGGAAGAAAAAGTGTGTGGGAGCTCAGCAAGAGCTGGAGCTGTGGGAGAAGAACTGGCCATCTGAAGTTGTAATAATAGAGGACATGAGCAAAGGGTTAGCCAACCCCAGCCCCCTCAGCATGAGCATTTGAGCTGTAGTTAGTTTCCTAACTCTGTTTCCTTGGCAATCTGAGAAAAGTTGGAATGCCGAATACGTTAGGAGGCAACTTTGCTTATGCTTAAAATGATCCCTGGATTGGGAGAATTATAAAGACCTGATGGAGAAGCCATATTTTGGGTATCTCTGACTGCAGTGATTCTTGTGGCTGGGCACATTTCTTGCTGGGTCCCTGGACTCAGTGTGCCTGTGGGGGCATTTCAAGACATAATGGCTCCTGTAGGATAGGAGGATTTTAAGACAGGTAGCTTATAGCTGTTTTGCTCTTTATACCTATATTGTTTTGGCATGGACTGTAGCAAACACTCCCATTGAAAAGGGATACCTGATACTGCCCTGCTGTGTTTCCTGTTTTATATCCTTCTGAGTAGAGTGGCTCTAAGTGTGTCGTCTGTTAGTCTTTGAGCATGAATATGCAGTTGAATCTAAGAAAACTCAGCACATCTCAGGGATACATCACTGCCCAAACTGTGATGCAAAGTATGGGGGGAAGGGGAAAAATACCCCAAGCTCTCTCTCCTTCTGTCCTCTACTCTCCTAGAACTCCTCCCCTTACTTTGACTAAACCTAACCAGGAGATGGAGCTCCAGGAGAAACGCCCTGATGGTCCCAGCTGTGGCAGGTACTCACCATAGTTTATCATACTTCTATTGATGGACACCTGGGCTGTTTTCAGTTTTTAGCTGCCATGAACATTTGTGTACAAGGCTATAGTTACATATTTTAATTTCTCTTTGATAAATTCATAGGAGTTGAATTTTTGGGTCACAGGATCGACAAACATTTAACTTTTTAAGAAATGGCCTGTTTTGGCATGGTGGCTCACAGCTGTAATCCCAGCAGTTTGAGTGGCCTAGGCGGGTGGATCACAAGGTCAAGAGATCGAGACCATCCTGGCCAACATGGTGAAACCCTGTCTCTACTAAAAATACAAAACTTAGCTGGGCATGCTTGTAATCTCAGTTACTCAGGAGGCTGAGGAAGGAGAATCTCTTCAACCCAGGAGGCAGAGGTTGCAGTGAGCCAGGATTGCGCCACTGCACTCCAGCCTGGCAACACAGCGAGACTCCATCTCAAAAAAAAAAAAAGAAATGGCCTGTTTTTCAAAGTGGTTGTACCATTGTATAGTCCTGCAAACAATGTAAGAGAGTCCCTCTCGTTTCACACATTTCCAGCATTTGGTGTTCAGTTTTTCATCTGGGCCATGCTAGTGGCTATATAGTAGTGTCTCATTGTGGTTTAATTGAATTTCCCCAATGACTAATGATGTGGAGGAGGTTTTCATGTTCCTATTTGTCATGCACACAGCTTTTATGAAGTATCTGTGCAAGTCTTTATAGAATTTGATTGTCATTTGATTTATTGTTATTGTCTATTTGATTATTTTTATTATCGAGTTGTAGGAGGTCCTTATATGTTCTGGATACAAGTCCTCTGTCAGATATGTGTGTTATGATCATTGTCAGTCAGTGGTTTGTTCATTTTCTCAATGGTGGCTTTGATTAAGCAACATTTAAAAATGTTGCTAAGTCCAACTTACAATTTTTTTCTTTTTGTGCCTTCTCTTTGCTTGCCCCGAGATTTAGAAAAAATCATAGTTGTAGATTATTAAAATAATTTCAATTTAAAAATGAAATCCAGGGTGCTTTTCAGATTACCATGTGTCCTACTTCATAGCAGGTGTGTCTTCATAAAAGTTTATAAAATGCTGGACTGCTTAGCATTGCAAAGAGACCTTGATACCATTTTTTCCAAACTCCTCCCTAACATTAGATTTCCTTTAAAAAATATTTCTGATAATAATTCAGCCTCTAGATGTGTATTAGACTGTTCTCTCACTGCTATAAAGAAATACCTGAGAATGGGTAATTTATAAAGAAAAGAGGTTTAACTGGCTCACGGTTCTGCAGGCTGTACAAGAGGCATAGCAGCTTCTGCTTTTGGGGAAGCCTCAGGAAACTTACAATCATGGCAGAAGGTGAAGGGGAAGCAGGCACTTCTTACATGGCCAGAGCAAGAGGAAGAGAGAGAGAAGAGGGAGGTGATACACACTTCTAAACAACCAGACCTCATGGTAACTCACTCACTCACAATCACGAAAACAGCACTGAAGGTATGGTGCTAACCCATTCATGAGAACTCCACCCCCATGACCCAGTCATCTCCCACCAGGCACCACCTCCAACACTGGGGATTACAATTCGACATGAGATTTGGTAGGGACACAGAGCCAAACCATATCAGGATGCTTCTAGAGATTGAAAGCTACCAGAAGTGAGACATGAAGCCAAATATAAAATAATCACTTCTTGAAATTGACGCACTCTTTTAATAATTTGCTAAGTAGAATTGTATACAATAAGAATTTTACTGAAATTCATTGCTAGTTTGATGAAAGTTTTGAAAACCAAAATTACAGTCTATTGGCCAGTGCTTACACAGCTTCAGGATTATAGTTTGCATTGGGATACAGAGAATAGGGTCAGCCATGTCACTGTCTAGGCAGTGGCAGTGTGGTAAGTGCAATAAAGGAACATGTGGCATGGCTGAGAGAATAATTTGTCCTTTGTGGGTATGTCAGGGAATATTGTGGAAATATGCTTGAGCTGGGCTCAAAATGGGTGGGAGTCCCCACAAGGAGCTGGAGAGTTGGAATCGGGGGAACTAGGAGTAGTGAATATTGCTGCACATCTGAGTCTGAGTCTCAAGCAGTAGGAAATGAGATGAAGAGACTGGTAGGGCCTAGAGCATGAATACTTTGCACCTTGTTCTGTGACTTCCCTGCAAAGAATGGAATCAACAAGGGTGACTGGTAGCATCAAGACCAGCGAGGAGGCTCCAGCAGCAACCTAAGTCAGTAGTTCTTGAATTCTCAAATAGGTGTGCTTCAGTTTATTAGTCCTTAGTCCTTTTTTTTTTGAGACAGAGTCTCATTCTGTTGCCCAGTCTGGAGTGCAGTGGTGCCATCACAGCTTACTGCAGTCTCGACCTCCTGGGTTCAAGTGATCCTCCCACCTCAGCCTCCCAAGTGGCTGGGGCTGTAGGCGTTACCATGCCTGGCTAATTTTTTAATTTTTAATTTTGTAGATATGGGGTCTCACTATGTTGCCCAGGCTGGTCTCAAACTTCTGGGCTCAAGGGATCCTCCTGATTTGGCCTCCTGGAGTGTTGGGGTTATAGGTGTGAGCCACCATGCCTGTCCCGTCCTTACCTTTTGAATCAGAATCTCCTGGGTAGAGGCTGGTCCTTCAGATTTTTTCCTGGGCTCTGGAGGTGATTCTGAAGCTCACTGGAGTTTAAAAACTGCTGGTGAATGATGAGGATATCTTAACTAAGACAGTGAGAAAGAAACAAGTGCCTTGATTAGAGAGGTATTAGGGATTGGCAACTGGATAGTATTCCTGGTGACCAGCTCTATGTAAGGAATGAGGGAGTAGGATTATTGCTTGAGTGATTTCGAAAATATCATTCCTGCCTGTTACTTATATGGCAACACAGAGCAGATGTGTGCGAGAAAGGAAGTTTAATCTTAGATATAGGAACAAATTCCTATCAAGAAATGCCCATTTTTATCACCCAGAAATAACATTAACTTTGGGAAAATATAGTTCTGTCAATATAAATATTGCAGATAGTAATGAAGTACTTTCATTATATAATACTTAATCTTTTCAGAGGACATACTCAGCTTGCATTTGTTTGGCATTGAGATTTGTTGCTTGCCTACTACATACTGTGATGACTTTTAGCCTAGATCTATTATTATTATTATTGTTTTACAGATGATGAAACTGAAGCTCAGAGAGGTTAATTCATTTCCCTAAGGTCAGTCTAGTCAGGAACCAGGCAGGGTGAAGATTCAGAACTCCTGACGTTGCCAAATCCAGTTTTCTTCTCATTATTACACAGCTGCCTCTAATAATGTGGATGGGCAGGGTTTTTTTCCTTCTTATTTATACATGATAAACTTGAAGTCCAGAGAAAAGTCCAAGGTTTCAAGCTGGTAAGTATCAGAGCAGGGACCAGAACCCAGGTTCCTGTTTTCTGACCCCAGCTCTTTTCACTGTCTCCTTCTGCTTCCCAGATGCTTACAGAAGTTGGGTTCCTTTCCTGCTTTTTGTATGTACAGTTGGACCTTTACCTCCTAAAATGGGAAGACTTTAAAGCATTATAAAATATTGTTTTGAAGGGAAGAAATATTGTTTGAGAAGCAAAGCTAACCCTCAAGGCTCAGTTGCTTTGAGGTTGGTATGTGACAGCACATTTCCAGCCTGGGAATGATGTTTTTTTATTGTTGTTGTTGTTGTTGTTTTTTTAATTAGGAACCTGACTTTGATGGTGAAAGAAATATGGAAGTAACTCCAGGAGAAAAGGTACTCAGGAACACCAAACAGCAACGGGATCTGCATAATCGGCTGAGAGAGATTGATGAAAAGCTGAGAATGATGAAGGAAAATGTGGTAAGTCTTTCTTTTCTTTTAATTAATTGTTTTTTAGAAAAAAAATAGAGGTGGGGGTCTCTCTATGTTGCCCAGGCTGGTCTCGAACTCCTGGGCTCAAGTGACCTGCCCCACTCAGCCTCCCAAAGTGCTAGGATTCCAGGTGTGGGCCACCACACCCGACCATCTCTCTTATTTAAAGTTTAATTATAGCCAATACTTGTACCAAAAAAGGTTTCAGTCTCTTTTGACTATTTTATGACTGTTCTCGTGTTAAATCAGCCATGTGAATTTGTCAGTAACAATGTGAATAAAAACTAAACATATAATTCATAGGACTTTGATATTATTCTGAATTTAAGCAATTTATATAATATAAAACATTAATTTAAATAACATAAAGCATATTCTGACTTCAGATAGTGTGTAAGATACTTCGGATAGTGTGTAAGATACTATCTGAAGTCAGAATAATTATCCTTAATCCTAATATTCTGACAGTGACACAAATATTCGGTTTTTGTGGAAAAATTTGGTAGTTCTCCCTAAAATCATCCTTCTGTTTTGAACTTATAGCTTAAATTCTCTCACTTTTTGTTTGTAATTACTAATATATTATTAGTAATTAATGAATTTTAATGCATTGCAAGTCTTTCTTGGCCTACTTCATGTTTTTCTTGCTCAACATAAAGACATGTCATTACTGATGAGTGAAAACTCTTAGAGCAACTCATTTGTGAGCTGGTTGATACTCTGAACCTGTTAGAAATGCTGTATTGTATTATGATTTTCCAGCTACCCATAGCATATTTTTAGCTGGATACCTGGATTTTACCTAAAATTAAACATGTCAAGGCTGAGCTTGTGACTGTGGTCTTGAGATAATTACCTGCAGTAACCCCTTTTGGTCTCCTGCTAAATTCTGTCATCTTGGGTGATCTTCAAGCCTCTTTGAGTTTTAATCAATGTGACTAATTTGTTGCCATATCCTTCCTGAGTTTCTTATGACTCAAAGTCTTTTTTTTTGTCCCTACTTTTATCACCCTTCTCTCAGTGTTGTCACCTCATGCCTTAGCCACTTATAACCTGGTTTTTGTCGGATTTCTTGTTTCCAGTCATTCCCTTCTCTCATTATTCCACTTAATATACTGCACTGTGGAGTAAACATCAGGTGAGTGATTTTAAAATGTGCTCCCCTTCAGAGCCCCTGAGAGTGTGTCACAACACCTTGATGGTCAAGCCCAGCTGAACTGCCCTCACTGCCTGCAGGCCACAGATAGCAGCACTGACACAGAGCCTGATGGGGATCAGGGCCACCTCATGAGAGTTAGGCAGCAGATCTAAAGGGAATTAATACATGGTGCTTCTTTTAGAGCTCATTTTTATTTGCTTTGCATGGAGAATCTCATGGGTGTTATATTTCAGGGAGACCTGTGTTTCCATTTTCAGAGAGATTTCCCTGATTCTGTTGATGGGATGAAGTAGAAGTAGGAATGGGCCGGGTGCAGTGGCTCACTCTTGGAATCCCAGCACTTTGGGAGGCTGAGGTGGGCGGATTGCCTGAACTCAGGAGTTCGCGACCAGCCTGGGTAACAAGGTGAAACCCTGTCTCTACTAAAATGCAAAAAATATTAGCTAGGTGTGGCGGCGTGCACCTGTAGTCCCAGTTACTTGGGAGGCTGAGGCAGGAGAACTACTTGAACCCGGGAGGTGGAGGTTGCAGTGAGCCCGAGATTGTACAACTGCACTCCAGCCTGGGTGACAGAGTAAGACTCCGTCTCAAAAAAAAAAAAAAGCAGGAATGGTAGGGAAGTGCAAGGGAGCTCTTGGCCATTCATTGTAGTGGTAATGATGGTACATTGTAAATTCCATGTGATAAATGAAATGTTTGTGGTTTGGTCGGTTTTGAAAACTGTTGGTACTTCCTCTCACCCCATATCTGCCAATCCAAGGTGGGCTAAGCCTGTCACTCCCCATGATCCATTCTCCTGATTTCTGACTGCTGTGGTCTGGAGGTTTGTGTCCCCCCAGAATTCCTGTTGAAACCCTAATCCCCAAGGTGATGGGATTAGGAGGTGGAGAATTTGGGGAAGTGATTAGGTCATGTCAGTGAAACCCTTGTGAGTGAAATTAGTGCCTTTATAAAAGAGGCCCAAGGGAACTCATTTGCCCCTTTTACCATGTGAGGATGTAGTGAGAAGTCACCCCTATCAACAAGGAAATGGGCCCTTACTAGGCACCAAACCTGCCCGCTCTTTGATCTTGGACTTCCCAGCTTCTAGAACTGTGAGAAATAAGTTTCTGTTGTTTATAAACCACCCAAAATACCATTATTTTGTTGCCCAAACAGACTTAGACACTGGCCGTTTATCACATACCTTGAACATGTACCTGTTCTTTTCTACCACATCTCTACCATTATTTAATTTTTGGCTCAAAACCAGGATCCTTTAATAAAGCGTATGTCATTCCACTGCCTTATGAAGTTTGGCTACACTTAAAGGGATATGATAAATGTCAAGAGTTGGTTGTTATCCAAGTGGAAAAGAATAATACATGAGTAGATAAGAGCAGTTATTGAATACCAACTATGAGCCAGGCACTGTCCCAAGTATTTTACAGATACTGAAGTGTTTAATCAGCACAGCTGCTCCATGAGGTAAACACCAGTCCTCATTTTGTAGATGAAGAAATGGAGCGAAAGAGAGGTTGACTAATTCCTTACGGCTAGTAAGTGGAGGAGATAGGATTCGAATGGTTAGCATTTAACAACTATGCTATTACTGCCTTTCTGGGACTTGCTCTTCTTTTCATGATTAATGTTTTTTTTGTTAATTAAAGTGTGATAAACTTGTTATAATCAGTAATATTCATGAGTGAAATGTTTGGGTTCCCCTATACAAATTTTATTTTCATAGTACTGTGTTTTATAGTTAACACTTTCAGAGGCTGTTATCTGCATGATAAAGGCCCACGCATGTTGATATGTACTGTTTTATGTTTTTTTTTTTTTTTTTTTTTTTCTGAGACAAGAGTATCACTTCCGTTGCCCAAGTTGGAGTGCAGGTAACCTCCCACCTCAGCCTCCTGAGTAGCTGGGACTACAGGTGTGTGCCACCATGACCAGCTAATTTTTTTATATTTAGGAGAGGCAGGGGTTTACCTTGTTTCTCAGACTGATCTGTCACTCCTGAGCTCAAGCAATCTGCCCACTGTGGCCTCCCAGAGGGCTGAGATTACAGGCCTGAGCCACCACGTCTGGCCCTGTTTTATGTTTTCATTGCTTAGTGTAGATTCATAACTGATTTCATAATTGTGGATTCACATTGTGTACCATGTGGCCTGTTGAGGGGAAGATACTGTGTGTTTCAAACTCTGAAAACGCACTGTACCTCATAGATGGCTAGGTATTATTTCGACCGGGAATCTGGAGACCTGAGTCCTTGTTTCAGTTTTGTTTATAGCCTGCTCTGTGACCCTGAATAAATTGCGTAGTTTCTTAGAGCAGGGGTCCCCCACCCCTGGACCAAGGACCAGGTACAGGGCCGCTCAGCAGGTGGTGAGCAGCAGGTGAGGGTGGCTTCATTTGTATTTATAGCTACTCCCCATCTCTTGCTTTACCTGAGCTCTGCCTCCTATCAGATCAATGGCATTAGATTCTCATAGGAGCACGAGTCCTGTTGTGAACTGCACATGCCAGAGGTCTAGATTGCACACTCCTTGTGAAAATCTAATGCCTGATCATCTGAGGTGGGACAGTTTCATCCAAAACCATACCCCTCCCCACCCCTCCCCATTGCCAAAAGGTTGGGGACCGCCGTCTGAGAGACTTCATTTCATTGCTTTAGAATCAAGAGAGTAGTGCAAGATGATCTCTGTTCTTTTGTCAGAGATTGTTGGCACACTTATCTTTAATAAGAAGTGACGTTATTTGTAATATATAGGATCTAAAACTAGTTTGTGTGTTTCCTAAATATTTGGTATTAATTGGATTAAATCTTCTATTGAAAGTTACTTTTGGAAGTTTAGTAACACTTTTTAGGAGAATGCAAGATTGTCTTTTCTATATACAAAATTAGTCTACTGCCCTCCAACCAGAGAATGTGGTTTCTGAATGATAGGAAATGGCCAACTTTGCAGTTTTGCCTTATTCTGCCTCCTGCAATGGAACATCCTTTCAGGATTACTGGTGGAAGATGTAATCTGTGGCCATTGAATTGGTGATCTAAGGATCAAACCCATATCCTGTTTTAGGGATGGGAGAAGAAAGAGTGAGCTAAGGGGCAGTATAGGAGCCCTGGGGGGTACTGGAAATGCCTGCATCCAGGATTGATTTGTCAGTAAAGGCTGGAAAAGCAGCTTAATTCTGTGTTTCAGGGTTAGGCTGAGGCTGCTGATGCACATTTGTCTTGGTCAAGACTGGTTGAGGAAGTGGGATTTGATTTCGTCTATAGGAGGTGGTAGTGTTGTTGGCATCAGTGGATTTAGCTATTAGGAGCTAGGGAAAGTAGACACAATGAAATGAGGTTGAAGCTCACACACTTAACGTGAAACTCAGTAGGCATCAGGGGCCTTGAAAAGCAGCTCTGAGAGTGGAGGAAGGAAGAGCAGTGGGTGCTGGAAGCAGCATGTGTGAAGCACATCTGTAGGATTTCCTTAGTGTGAGTCAGCCGTATCATACAGCTGCTCTGGGACACATTAAGAGAGAAGTAAGCAAAAGGGATCATCTGTAGGTATTAGAGTGACCAAGATGAGGAAGAGATGTAAAACCAGGTCATCTGAGGGGTTGTTAATGGGGCTACATGTATTTATTTAGCCCAGCAGAGAAGAGACTAGTGCATGTGTGTTTTGTGTGTGTTTGTTGGGGTAGGAGGGAAGGGGAGTGGTTTGGTAGAAAAATCACAGATGGTCACTTCCCAAAGAGATTTAAAGGGCTAACATGTTAAATGTTAATTTGATTCTTTATAGTGGAGGAGGAAAATGCGTGGTGATTGGGAAGCCAAAAAGAGACATATTTCTGGTAAATATTGAGGAAGAAAGTTAGAATTATCTCATTGGAAATGGTCTGTCTGGGACTAAGTATTCAAACTAGACTGGAGTGACGCTGGCTGGGTAGAGAGTGTTGAAGTATCATGGGGTGCCTGGATGGTTTAGGTGAGTGTCTCAGGCCCAAGCAGGCAGCCTGTAGATGGTGAATAGGCAGAGGAGCTGCGCTTTGAGCTCTTTTCACATGTCAGGGAGTTTGTGCTGAGCCACCTGCCGCTTGCCTAATTGGTTCCCATGGGGTTAGGTGTAGTGGCTTTAGCCATGGATAGGAGTTTTTCCACCAGGTTACTTGTATGGAGACAATTTGAGATGTTCGAATGAAGAGATAATGGGAGTATCTGCTTTCATAGAATAGGCACCATAAGACAGCCCCCACAGACAGTCTCTCCATCATTTGCCATACAAGTGATGTCTGTCTCTGGTACTTCAAACCAGACAAAGAAGAGAGTAGTTTTCTGTTGGTTTGGGTGCTCTGCAGGCTTCTCTGCCCATCCAGTCTTCTAACCCCACTCTGCCCTAAATCACTTCCCTGGTCCTAGTATATAAGCTTTATATAGGGGACATGGTGGTTAAAGGTCAGACTGCTTGGGGTTTGAATCTCAACTGTGCACTTAGTAGCTGTGTGACCTTGGTGGGTCCCCTGGGCCCTCTGCTTCAGTTCGTTAATCTGTAGAATGGAGATAATTACAATTACTGTAACACTCACCTCATAGGGCTGTTACGAAGTTTAAATTAGTATATGTAAGGTACTTAGAACAGGGTCTGGACATTTAAAGTACTATATACATTTGTTTTGCTATTTTTATTATTAACATAATTAATATGGCATTTACATAAGCTTGTTTCCAGGGGGGAAGGACATCTTAGGGAAGGCAACATTGAAGATGGAGGGGTAAGCCTTGGAGAAGAACCAGGGTACCCTTTCCCTTATTCAGGATGAAAGAAAGGAAGGGTGGGCCAAGAAAGGCAGGCTGAGAGATGAAGAAAAGGTGTGAGAGGCCATGTTTGAATGTTCTCTATTTACCCTGTAAATTAGCGACCTCTCCATATGGTCAGAGTGGGAGGGTAGAGTGGGGTTTGAAGAAGGGTAGGGACTGGAATAGAGCCAGTGAAAATGAGATAAAAGCAATGGTAAACAGTCTGGTAGCCCAGGGGAGGTTGGAAACCTTGCTGTGAAACGGAGCCAGCCAGCAACGCTGAAAGGTTTCTCTGACAGCTCTCAGGAGTCCGCCAAAGCTGGAGATGAGGGGTGATGAGTTGAGGCAAGGGTGAGGAGAGGTTGGGTGATTGCAATGAAAGATCAAGGGGGCAAAGGAACTGGTGGCAGATACCTATGGGGGCAAGGGAACTGGTGATGGTTACCTATGAGACCATAACTGAAAAAATGTAATATATATTACTCAGATATCAGCTGGGACCCTTTTGCCTTGCTTTGACCTAGTTTGATAACTTATTGTACTGACACAGAATAGAATACCATCTGCCTGTCAAAAGAATGAGGTAAGTCTATGTGTCTTGAAAAGATGTCTGTGATTGAGTATTAAGGAAAAAGAGCTTGTTGCAGAAGATAGTGATCAGTGTGATGCCATTTTTATAAAAAGAGTCATAGGAAAATCCTGGAACAATGTATGTATACCAAATACTTACCAGCAGTTACTTTTAGCAGGGATTGGGATGGATGGGGAGGCAAAGAAAGGAAATTAACTTTTTGTAACACACATTATTTAAAGGGAAAAATGTATTGGGATTATGGGTGATTTTATATTATTATTGTGCTTTTCTTTATATCTCAGACTTCTGTAATATACATGTGTTGTGTCTATACAGAAATAATGTTTAAAAATGTGGAAAGCATCTATGTGTACAAGAGATCATTGCTTATTGTATCTCAGTAAAAGGTTTTTATATATTTAGAAAATAGAGTGAGTCATCACAAGGAATAGTATTCAGCCTTACCAGCAATTAAAATTCGTATTCAGACAACTTGTAGGAACTATATACACCTGTTAGGCCAGCCAAAAGAATGACAAATATGATATCATTATGTGTCAGTAAGAGTGGTGTAAAGATTGGGACAGTGATATTTGGACATTATTGGTAGCTTTTTGAATGGTTTATTTTTTCTCCTGGAAAACAATTGGTCGATGAATGTAACAACAGCTATAATATGATTGATATTTTTGAGCTGTGTAATTCTACTTTTAGGAATATTTTCAAAGTAATAATGCCCAAGGAAACCAACCAACCAACCAACCAAACAAACAAAAAAGCCCCAGGCAATAAATGTTCTCAAAGAAGGGAATGTCAAAGCAACTTATATAATATTAACCCATTTAATACTATGGTAGGATGATAAAAATGACAAGGACCTGGACTTTGTCAATAGAAGACTTTTTGTTTTTTTTTTGAGCCGAGTCTCGCTCTGTTGCCTAGGCTGGAGTGCAATGGCGTGATCTTGGCTCACTGCAACCTCTGCCTCCCAGGTTCAAGCGATTCTCCTTCGTTAGCCTCCTGAGTAGCAGGGACTACAGGCATGTGCCACCACACCAGACTAATTTTTGTATTTTTAGTAGAGATGAGGGTTTGCCATGTTGGCCAGGCTGGTCTCAAACTCCTGACCTCAAGTGATCTGCTTGCCTTGGCCTCCCAAAGTGCTGGGATTACAGGCGTGAGCCACCACCGCACCAGGCTAATATAGGACTTCTAATTGAAAATATACGATACGAAACATAAAAATAAACATTTAAGATAGATTTTATCAACTATGTTATATATATATATTTATATATTGGTGCATATATACTAACAATCACCTGAAGGGAAATAGAATATGTGCTATCACTTACCTTTATTAGATAATTTTCACTTTCTATTAAATTGCCTTTATTTCTAAAGAAAAGGGAGCCATAATTGAGGCAATTTTATTATATCATTCTTTATTTAAGGATATTTTAATCCATTAACATAATGATGGACTTTTTGAATAATTTAAATGAATAGCAACAATAATTCATTATTTGTCTCATTTTTCAGAGGTGTGAGTGTTCCATTGTGACAATAAAGATTTTTTGTTTTTTTTTTAAAATAAAGAACATTTTGACTTCTAGAGTTCGGTAAAATACCTTTGATGAAGTTGCATAATGATCCTATCTTTCCCAAATCAAAAGAATTCCATTTTAAAAGTTTTTGCATTTTAAATAAAAAACCATCAATCTGACCTTATCCCATTGATCCCACTAATGATAAAATACTCTCAAAGATGTTTTGTTAGTATTGTTAGGAAAACTTTCTCTAGTTCTAGTCATTCCAAATGCTTTGACCACACTTTTAGGTCTTTTTTGTGTCTCTTTTGATTCTCAGTTTGAACTTCATTCATTTTCTCCATCATTTGAAGTCTCTACTATTTCTATCCACATTCTTTCTCTTTTCAGTTTCCTGGAAACCACTGAGCTTGGCCTTGTTTGGTGAACTGCATTGTCATTATTGCATCAAAATGTTAGCACTCTAAGCCCTGTTGCTGAGCACTGAGGATAAGAATGTGGCTCACAAAGGATGATAAATCCTTACATTCTGATTTTTATTTCGACACGCTCTTGTCATTTAACCTGATATAAGCGTATATGAACCCCAGTCAGAAGACTGGAGTGCTCCTTCTGCTTAAAGAATGGGTTGGAAAGTCTACCTTCAATTGTTACACATGCTATAGATTCAGAATTCTCGAATGTGAGCGCTAAAGGGGCTTAGAGGTCGTGTGGGGCAGTTCCATGGATTAGAAACCAAAGTCTTGAGCAGCTAAATAATTTTTCAGAAATAATCGAAGCCCAGCTCTTCTGACACCTCAACCTGTGAACATTTCAATAAATCCAACCTCTCTAAGTCACGTCTGTATAGTTCAGCCAATTTTCAGCTAAGATTTGTGGCCACCCACAAATGTAGGCTTTATTCTAAAACCTTTAAGCTATCACCAACCGGATATTCATCTTTTCCAAATTCAGCACTACTCCAAACAGACCTGACATGTTTGTGGTTAAACAGGAAGACCAGATAGTGTGCTGTGGTATTCATACATTAATGAAAGTCTGAATTGGAAAAATAGTTATACTTTGGTGTCATTGTTTATAACTGCAGAAATAATTTTAATCTTTTTTCACTTGTAACAGGTTTTAGAAATGTGGATAAAATAATAACACTGCCACATACAATTGGTATTTAGAGTATACAACTCTTGTTCTTTCTGTAGGTGGTAGCAGGTGTGTGTAATAATGATGCAAAACATTTGGTTTTAAACTTTGGAGAGTGAGATTTGTACGTTAACAGAGAAACGTTAAAAAATTTGTTCTCTTAATCATAGGCCCATTTTGAAACAAGCAAGTAGAACATAAAATTTTCAGAAGCACTTATATATTTCTACATCATTTAATGCAGAAATCTTAACAAAACTCCTTGCCATGGAATATTATCATTTAATAGTTGAGAATGTAGAACAGTTATAGTTACATGGCTGATGTTCGTGAATTATCCTGCAATGAATAAATGACCCAGTAACCTTTTAAAAGTTATTGACTACATAGATCAATATAATTTATGAGAAATTTGAAACATAATTAGCTGGAGTTCTTCGAGAGGAAAATGTTTTTATTTATTTATTACTTTTTTAAAATTTTACTTTAAGTTCTGGGATACATGTGCAGAACGTGCAGGTTTGTTACATAGGTATACATGTGCCATGGTGGTTTGCTGCACCTATCAACCCGTCGTCTAGGTTTTAAGCCCTGCATGGATTAGGTATTTGTCCTAATGTTTGAGATGAAAATGTTAAGGATAGTTGGATATTTTTTCATGAACTTACTTTGTTTCAACTATCCTTTTAAATCAATTTGTAAAATATATTAGTAGGTTTCAGTTTCAAATTCATTTTGGAATGAGAGAGGTTATAAATAAACTTTGTATTCTACCTATACTGTAAACATTTTAAAAATTATTAAAGATGTTTGGTTCTGGATTATGGTTTTTCACATGTGTTATGATAATGCAGATGATATGTTATAGAAGGTGTAGGTATAGTGCTGTTTCTGAATAATAATGTGCCATATCTTGAGAGGCACCTTAAAAATGACAATTATGGGCTGGGCACGGTGGCTCACGCCTGTAATCCCAGCACTTTGGGAGGCTGAGATGGGCGGATCACCTGAGGTCGGGAGTTTGAGACCAGCCTGACCAACATGGCGAAACTTCATTGCTACTAAAAATACAAAATTAACCAGGCGTGGTGGTACATGCCTGTAATCCTAGCTACCCGGGAGGGTGAGGCAGGAGAACTGTTTGAACCCAGGAGGCAGAGGTTGCAGTGAGCCGAAATAGCACCTTTGCACTCCAGCCTGGGCGACAAGAGTGCAACTCCATCTAAAAAAAAAAAAAGACCATTATGATGGTAACTTTGTTTTATAATATTGCTTATTTTTCCTTAAATTCTTATTGTTGAGCAGAGGCTCTAGAAATAGGTAATAAGACTAGCTAGGTTTTAACATAACTTACCTTTTGCTTTCTGAATTAGTTTTTAAAGTTCATTGGCAGCGGCCGTGTGCTGTAGGTGTGATTACGTGGAACAAGGACAGGTACATGCTTCAAGAAATAAACAAATGTGAATATAATTATTAAGTATAATTATATAAAATAATTATTGTAAAAATTATAATATATGATACACACACACCATATTTAAGCAGTATAGCATTGAGGTAAAAGAAAAATGTGTACATAAACATTGTACTGATTTTAGAGGTTAAAATGAAGCCTGTTATTGGGATGTTGACACAGGGTAGTAACATGCCACATGGAACTGTTTCCAGCCCCTATGCAAATCTCTGAATGGGAGAGTTCTAGTTCCAGCTGTATGGCAGACTAGATGTTAAGAGAGACCCTGCTTGGGAAAGCAAGCCTGAGCATGCTAGATAAAATATATTTTTAGAAAAGTAGTTTTAAAAGCATGGCTGAGCTGGCAGAAATGTGTAAGGGAATTCCTTGGAGGGTAGGAATGACAAGACACTATGTGTTAAGAGGGGTAAGTGACCACTGGAACAAACATTGGTCCCCATGGTATCTGTTGACCTCTGAAGGCCTGAAGTGTGGGTTTAACCAGGCATGTGTAGAGGGAGCACAGGAAACAGAGCCCAAGACAGGGTAGAGGTCAAGTCAGAGCTCCCACATAGAGTCAGCACACCAAATGGTTCTTCCAAGTGGAAAAATGAAGAAGAATCTGCTCTGGAGAGGGATTGGTGGGGACGTGTGTAGCTGTCTCTGCTTTGGTTGTGGGTGGAATGGAAAAGAAAAGACGCCCATGAGAATTACTAACGATAAGCCTGCATGAAGGTAGGCTTTGGGTTTGAGTTCATACCACCCGTAGGGCCAAGTTGAATGTTCAGTTGAAAATGGTCTTAGATTGGAGTAATCCTAGCTCCTCGTAGAAGGAAAGGGAAATCTCTCTGGAAGAACACAATAATTTAAATCTAGACCTTAATAAATTCCCACAAATAAAATTTAAGGGCCATGAATCCACGATAGAGGACTCCCCTGACCCCCAACACATAAAGAAAGAAACTGCCATGAGCGATGGTTAATTGAAAAAACATGCTATAGAGTCAGTTCCATGTAGACTGCAGAGTTTGGAGTGGTCTGTTTCAGAATGTAAAATATGTCTGTTTAATATATTTGAAGAAAGAAAATGAGCTTTGAGAATATGACAGAGATTTGAAATGAAACCAGATAGAATTCATAGAAATGAAAATATAATGTTAAGTGGACATTCTTGGAGTTAGACCTTCCTTGATCCTTTAAACAGGATCCTGGCCCTTACATCTATTTTCCCTTCATCATTGTATAGCTTTTTTAAAGCTTTGCACCATCCCTCCAGTGAGAACAACAACAGTTTTCAAACCAGTCAGAGAAAAGTTGTTACACAGTTTTGTAAAACAGCACATTAGCCTCTGAGACCTAGGGCAGAAGGAAGAAAAAGAGATAGATTATAATTACACACAACCTACATATGCAAGATTTTTTGCCAGTAAGATGGATTTTTTTCGAACTTTTTTTTGCCCTTCTTATTGCCCTTCTTAGCTTCTGCTGTTTGTTCCTTAAAATGTTAACTCTTATCTTACCCTAAGTTTTTACATTGAACAGTTTCTTAGTTGGAACACATACCAGATTTACTAAAGAAGTGTGCTCCCTGATCCATTAAAAAAAATTTTTTTTAAGATGGGGTCTCACTCTGTCACCCAGGCTGGAGTGCAGTGGTGCAGTCTTGGCTCACCACAACCCCTGCCCCCTGGGCTCAAGTGGTCTTCCCACCTCAGTCCCCTGAATAGCTGGGACTACAGGCCTGCATCACCATGCCCAGCTAATTTTTGTGTTTTTTTGTAGAGGCGAGGTCTCACTATGTTGCCCAGGTTGATCTCGAACTTGTGGGCTCAAGCAGTCTGCCTACCTCGGCCTCCCAAAGTGCCGGAATTACATGAGTGAGCCATTGCATCCAATGAAAGCTGTATTTTAAATGGGAACTGGAATGGCACAAAAATTCTGTGTCCCAACTTTTGGGTTCAGGAAATCTGTTCATCCTTTGCAGATGCTCAGGAATCTTTGTGTAACTGGATTCTGCGCTGAATATATATGGGGACCTATGGGCTGCATAGTGGAGTAGTGAAAGCCTTGTATAGACACTGGTGGGCAATCTTTCCTCCCTGCTCAAGGCCATAGGACATCCCTTCATATGTTTGTAATAATTTTCTCTGGAGCTCAAAATGGAAAGCAATGGGCTGATTACTATTTTGACAGTCATAATTTGTGACCAGACTTTAAAAAATATTGTGGTCAATGATGTTGCACAATTACTTTTGTCTGTCACATAGAAAGAAACAATCCAGATTTAATTCAATGCAAACAGATAAATAAAATGCTCTACTAAGAATATAGAGTCACGCTTTTGGTCTAGTGGGAGAGGCTGGGACTAGTCGACAAATATAAGGCAGAAATAAAATGACAGAGAAATAGAAATCAAGTGCTATATTTGATCAAAACAGAGAACAGTTACAGCAGAGTGATTTGGAAAGGCTTTGTGGAAAATGTGAAATCTGAATTGAGCCTTGAGGAATGAGTCGGGTTTCATTTGGGATAGATGGGGGTGGGTGTTACAGAAAGAAGACCCTGTGGAAAAGGGGCAGCTTTTGGAAAGCTTGGGTCATTGTAGGGAACAGAATGATCGGTAACATTTATGAATTAATCAGAGAGAGTTCTGACTTTTTGCCAATGCCATAAAGATACATGACATCTTAGAAACTTGAATTTTGCTGAACCAAGAACTTGAATCAGGCTTTCTGCAGGGCTCTTGTTTGGGAGTAAGTCGCTTAGTGAGTGAGTGAGTGCTCCCAGCGGAGGGCCTGGCATCCTCAGCCGGTGAAGCTCTCCCATTCTCAGCTTGGCATGGTGTGGGCCTTAATACTTGTGAACTGTTGAAGCTACGTTTCTGTGTCTTTTAAAAAAAATCTTCTAGTGGTAGTGATTGAAAAGCAGACAGCGGTTCTTATTCACGACAACAATGCTTCAGAAATTTGAGTGGAATGCTGAATTTGGTATTGGATCAGATGGGTGACAGGAGTGTGGAATTTTGCAGACGACTCAGGAAGAAACTCCTTTTCACATTGGAGGTCTGCTTTCATCCACTCCGGATGAAAGGAAATAGAAGGAAATAAAATTATAAAAGTAGAATGAGGCCATATTGAATAGCAGGCTGTGATTGGTGGATAAAGTTTTCTGAGCAGCTGTTTAATATGAACTAAACTTTTAGAAAAGATATTATTGGCAGGTTGATTATACTTTTACTATCAACGAAGATACATGGTGAGAGTTGTTATAAGAACTATTCAAAAAAGTGGAAGTTCAATAAAATGAAATGATCCACGTAATAGATATTATATTCCCAAAGTTTCCATTCTCCCAACTTTTGTGTCCAACATTAAGATTGTGAATTTTGTTGAATTTTTCTTTAATCCCCATATCTCTAGGCATTTATTCCTATCTCTAACAAAATTGCAACAATATTGGTGAAAATACAACTATGGTACACATTAACAACTGCCTACCCCAAATCCACTTACTGTTTTTCCTTACTGATAAAATTCTAGTTAAAAATACTCTGCAAGACTCCCTTGTAACTAGGGTGACCATGTAAGTTAGTTCTGGCCAGTCAGATAAAAGCAGAAGTCTCTTGATAAAAAGAAAAACAGCTGATATATGCCTTTTGCCCTTCATCTTTTCCCTTCTTGGTTGGAGCATAGAAACACTGCCTGAACCTTCAGGAGGCATCTTGAGACCACAAGGGCAGGTCAGGAAGAGAGGAGGCTGGGGCAGTTGTCCCATCATAAAGTTATTGCATCACCTCTTATCTGTTTCCCTCTGACCAATTTCTTAAGTTGGAAAAATAAACCAACCTTGGTTATGCCAGGCAGGTCACTGGGTTTCTTTTATGAAAGCAATCCTAACTGATATAGTAGCCCACTTTTGGGCGGGTATAAAATGGATAGCATTCCTTCTGGTGCACTGGGAGAATTCAGGGAATGAGTGAGTTTTGCAAGGAAATTGTGGTGACACTTTAGTGTGTTTGCCCTGTGGGAAGCGAGTTTGAACCCCAAACTGAAAGTTATACCATCCACCAGCATTGGCAAACTATAATGCCGCTCCATTGCTCACGTGTATGTGGCCCAAAGGGGCAGAACACCCCTGGGGAAAACACTAATCACGAGGAGTGCAGAATGCTCAGATCAGCTTCCAGTAAGCATAGACTTTAATTTTGGGGAAAAGGAGTAACTAGTGGCAGGTGTTTTACCGAGTGTGGTGGAGGGAGCAAACCTCTTGCGTAATGCCACTGATGAAGACCTGTTATTTAAAGAGAATACTGAGTATTTGCAGAGTTACAGAAATGGCAGTAAGAATCTTGACAAGATGAACTAGCATTCCAGACCAGCACTGTCCAACAGAAACACAATGCAACCACATAAGTAATTTTATATCTTCTGCTAGTCACATCAAAAAGGTAAAAAGAAGCAGGTGAAATTGTATTTAACTCACTATATTCAAATATCATTTTGACATGTAATTAATAAAACATTATTAATTGTATATTATATATATATGAAATCCAGTGTGTTTTGTACACTTATAACACATCTTGATTTGGACTCAGCCACCTTTCAAGGTCTCCATTGCCCCATGTGGCTAGTGGCTATTAACAGAGCAGTTTCAGAGAAGAAAAGGTGATTTATGTAGTACTCAGATACATTGGTTTATTTTTTTTTTTTTAAAAAAGTAAACATTTCCCCAACATTCTAATTTTCTAGGGGTATAGAAGAAACAGGCATTAGTAGGATTCTAGGAGAGTCTAAAAATAATGAAGAGAGAGGTCCCGTAGTAGTGTCTAGCTGTGTGTTTTTAAAGTGAGTCTGACATGGGTTGTTAGATTCGATCTAAAAATGAGGTCCAAGAAATGAAAATTGAAATAAAAGACTTACTGAAATCATATGTGTAATCTTGGAAAAGAAAGAATATGCTCAATTTCACCTCTTGGACATATTGAGAAGTAGGAGAAGTGTGTCTTTGTAGAATTATTCACAATGTCTATCTCAAATGATGGAAATTTTCTTGTTTTATCATTTTTCTGTTACAGGCTTTTCCTTCCTTAAATTGGAAGTGATGAGAGAAGACAAATTTGGGGAGCACAGGGCAGAATGTCTGACTTCATTCTTATAGCTGCTGAGCTTGATGTCAACTCAGTTTGTATTTGATTCCTAAAGTTAGAATATTTCAGAAATCTTTCTTTGGGCACTATTTGCTAATGCAATTATTATTTATCCCAGTTCATTCCATGCATGAAGTATTCTGGAAGGGGTTTTAACTCTTCACATTCTTACTGGCCAACCAGTATCAAATACACGGAATGAGGTTTCAGGCCCTGCCTCCATTGAGGCGCTTCCCTCTGGGAAGTACTAGAGAGTATTTTTAAAGAGTCTGTGTGGACACACAGCAAGTTTTAGTTTGTTTTTGTTTTTGTTTGGTATACCTAGAAACACACTTTGTGAATGTGAAGGGTTCTCTTGTGCCCAACTAGAAATAAACACTGACTGCCTCTGAAGATAAGGATGGAGAATTTGTTGAAAGATTTCTCTTTAATTACAAAGTGGTTATGCAAATGTGATTATAGTTGAAATTTATTTTCATAGGGAAAATATCTTTTGGGGACATTCAGGCAATCTAGAAAAATATAAAAAAGAGAAGAAAAATTATGCATGCAAGCATAGTTAACCCTTGGTCATTATCCTGTCTGACGTCTTCCCTATCCGCATGTACCCCAAATGCTCACTTTCCCCCATCCCAACACACACACACACACACACACACACACACACACACACACACACACCCCTCTTCCCCCTCCTCCTTTCCTCTCTTCTTCAATCTCCTTCCCTCTCCTCCCCTTCCTTCCTCCTTTTTTGTCTTTTTACAAACCAGGATCATATTCTACATAGGTTTTATAGCCTGCTTTTTCACTTAACAATAAATACATTATGGTACTATGTGAGTGTGTCTATTGAATGAGGCCTCTCTGTTTATTTCTAGTAATGTCCAATATTGTTATTATAAACCATGACAGAGTGAGCATTTGTTTAATCATTGTCTTAGGATGTATTCTTAAGTGGAATTGCTGAGAGTGTATGTGTAGGGTTTGGCTGTGTGTTGCCAAATTGTCTTTCAGTGAGGATGTGTAATTTATTCTTGCACTAAGAATATTCCAGAGTGCTATACCTACAGTGTTAGTATTCTTTTTTTGCTAGTCTCAGAGTTTAGAAATGATATAGTTGCTTTAATTTATTTTGTTTTGGTTACTAGCAAATTTGGACATATTTTCAATTGTTTATTGGCAGTTTGTGTTTCTTCGGTGCATTGACCATTTGTGTCTTTGTTCATTTATGTATTTTATTAAGGTATTCCTTTCGTTTTGTATTGGAAAGCTGTCTTTATATATTTAAAACATATGCTCTTTGTCACATATATTACAGATTTAACTACCTCTAAAGTGTTAATTTTACTTACTGTTCTACAATATTGAAAAGATTTGCGAGGTGCTGTTTTTCTATCTTATTTTCATACGGAGTCATTTGTGAGAAATATATGCTGGGTATTGCAACCTGCTTTTTGTTTGTTGAAGTAATCCATCAAAAGCATTTATATACTTTCATGTATAAGCCCTGCATCATCTCTAGAGTGTATTTTGAGTAAGTAATGTCAATGAAATCACCATCTAATTATGTTCTTGCTAAAGTGCCTGCTATTACCTTTGAAGTTTGCTGCTAATCTCTTCTTAGCTTCATTGCTTAGTATCTAAGGTTTAGATAAGCAGTGACAATTAAAAACATAGAAGAATGTAATTTTTTTCTTGAGTGAGTCTACTTTTAATATTTGAATTGAATGTTAGCTAAGAAGTAGTAAACTCACTGTTTTAATTTTTATTTATCCTATCTCTTCATTGTTTGCAGACACACATGATCAACATCAATAGCCTAAGATTATCCTTCAGAAAATTTTCCTAACAACTCAAACAATGTCCCATAGTCAGTGGGCTCCTAACAGTGTATTTTGATTTAAATGTCTGTTAAAAAGCAGGAATTTGCATAGTTTGGGAAGTCTACCCATTGTCATACTTCTGCATATGAAAGTAATATGGAATGTTAAATTTGTGAAAAATAGCAACATTAAATTTGTGTCTCTAAGAATTTAAAATTAAGTAGGGTACACAAGACAAATATAACTCGTGGGAGTACATAAACAATAACTTAAAGGCTTTGAGGGGTGAAGTATGTAAAGTAGAATGTGATACGTTGGCAAGAAAGCTTTAGAGGCAGAGCTTGAGTTATCATTCAGAGAGAAGGAGCAGAGTGAGACAAGCAGAAGAGGAACAGTTGGGTACTGGGTGCCACAGGGTATGGATGGGGATTAGCAGCCATAGAGGGCAGGCTGGCAGAGAACACCAAAGGCAGTGATACACCAAAGGCAATGACCAGAAGTGTATCTTGATGCAGAGGTCAAGAACTCACCCCAGGTGGGCAGCTAGTACCTTTTCAAAATGGTGGGCATGGCATGGCTATTGCATGCAATTTAAGAAAATAGGTGAAATCCTGGCATATGCAAATGTTAGGGAAGTACAACCGACATAAAAGCAAGACAGAGCTCTAAAACCCTGTTGTTCTATGATTCTGTTTGCTGGGATAATGTAAACGCCACTGACAGCACATCTCTGTTACAGATGTATGGGCAGGTAAATGGGCTCAGAAAGAGATTATGTGATTGATTATGACCTTTCTGTAGTACCTGACTTACATTAAGTATGTTTTAATACGTAAAACTAGTTGACCAAAATGCCTTTAAAAATGAGTCATCATATATATATATATATAT